>NC_086444.1:966033505-966141005 GCF_028390025.1 Pseudophryne corroboree
TCATCATTATTACTATTATTGGAGCTTAAGTCCCATGTATGCTTTCATAAAACATTTGTAACAGGCCAGTATACTGGTTCTTTCATGCGAAAGGCTTATATCCACCACAGAAAGCCAACTTTCTTTCCAATTTAGACAGTGTTCTTTTCACATTAGCACTTAATAGAACTTGCTAACACTAGAATTACCTTTGTGCCAACATTTATTCTGCATGCTATGAGCAACAGATGGGCCAGCTAAACGTTATGTTCCTGTGGCTGATGATATGGGGTACAGAAGGTATTAGTTGCTTCCACCCTTAGAGCAGCAGATGCTCCGATAGATTACATCTTGGTATTAAGTAATAGACCACAAAACATGTAGAGATCTAGATTATATGTTATTTACAGTAATGGATAATTTAAGACAACCTAAAATCAATAAATAAACTGAAAAAATTAAACATTCTATAGTTGTAACTAGTATAGCGTCATTAAATGTTCTAATGCAAGATGATAGTTCATAAGCAAAGTCCATTAAGAGCAACAGAATCAAAAGGTATGCAGTCACAATGTCACCCTTCAAAATGTTGATAGCTGAATGTCTACAATGATGATGTCAATATGGTCAAAATGACAACATTATTAAAGTTGATACTGTACATGTAAAATATCCACAATGACAGAATGTCAACATTGTAAACGTTGACACTATCATAATGTCATTGCCATAAGGTCAATTTCCAGGAGGCTAGAGTTAACACTAGGGTTGGGGTAAGTATTAGAAGAAAACATTCATGTCGACATGATGAATGTAGACATAGGGGTATATTCAATTATAGTCGGATCCATTCCGACATGTATTTGTCGGAATGGATCCGACAACCCCTATTCAATCCCATCTAAAATTTGACTTTTTCAAGTCGAATTTAGATGGAACCCAGAGGAGGAGAGGGGGGAGAGCTGCGGGGGGACAGCCGGCGGGCATACAGGGAGATCAGCGCTACGGAGTAGCAATGCAGCAGGATGTCGCTCAGCCACCCGACCTCATGGCAGCTTCCACCCGGCTCCAGCAGCGTGCTGGAGCCGGGTAGAAGCTGCCGTGAGGTCGGGCGGGTGAGTGACATCCAGCTGCAGCGCTACTGTAGCGCTGATCTCCCTGTATGTTCGCCGGCTTTCCCCCCGTCACCCTGCGGCTCCCTCCCCTTCCCTCCTCTGGGTCCGCATCTCAATCCGACATCATGTCGGACTGAGATGGTCGAAAAGGGGGCCAAAACCTGTCGGATTTGTCCGTTTTCGACAAAAACACGTGGATCGGCAGCTATTCCGCCGATCCACGTTCTTTTCGAAAAGTCAAATTTATCGACTTGTCGAAAAATGTAACAAAATATTATATAGGTCGAATCAGGATTCGACCTTAAAAAGTCGAAAACTGCCGTCTTTTCGATAGATGGCAGTTTACGACTTCAATTGAATATACCCCATAGTGACCATCAAACATATCTACTACACCCAATCATACAATAGGGAAACTTCAATATCTGTGAATGTCCTCTACCAATTTGTATTCAATGGTAATTTAACAATAATTATTCAACTCTTTCTGTTATATGCATATTACTTAATTACCCCTCTTTACACTTTTGCCATGCACTTTTTTTGTTTTTATTTTGAATGCCATTTCTTTCTTATTGTTCAATGGGGGTCATTCCAAGTTGATCGCTTGCTGCTGATTTTCGCAGCGCAGCGTTCAGATAAAAAAACGGCAAAACTGCACATGCGCCGCAATGCGCATGCGCGTCGTACAGGTACAAAGAGCATTGCTGCTGTGCACTGGATCTAGCGAAGATTCCATTTGCACAGCCGATCGCACGGAGATTGACAGGAAGAGGGTGTATATGGGTGTCAACTGACCGTTTTCTGGGAGTGTTTGAGAAAACGCAGGCGTGTCCAGGCGTTTGCAGGGTGGGTATCTGACATAAATTCCGGGACCTTCGTCACTGCAATCATTGCACAGAATAAGTAACTACAGGGCTGGTCTTGTTTTGCACAAAATGTTTTTGTACCGCTTGGCTGCACAGGCGTTCGCACTCTTGCAAAGTGAAAATACACTCCCCCGTGGGTGGCGACTATGTGTTTGCACGGCTGCTAAAAGTAGCTAGCGAGCGATCAACTCAGAATGACCCCCAATGTTCAACGTTTGTTTCATGCACAAAATTATTAAAATACTGTATAAAAATACCTTCAAGCTATGTATATAAGGTGTATATGAAACCTAAATGCATTTTGTGTTTAGACTTACTGTAGGTCCCATCCCCAAGCTCTCATTATGTTATGCAAATCTTCCAAAATACAGAAAAATCTGAGATCCAAAAATTTTTGGGTCCCAGACAATCTATTTTGTAGAATTATTTGTTCTAAACAAATTTACGTTTTTGACATAATCTGGAAATGTATTTAAAATAGACTTAAGAGAGCTTCAGGAATATTAAAATTCTTTGAAATCGTGATACAGTATATGCTTTATCTGTTTCTTTTCAATAAACCTTTGTTTGGTTTGTTTTGGAGGCTCATGCTGAATTTCTCATTTGGTGTTAGAAGCAGATAATACATTGTTCAGGTATGTGGAAGCTAAAGAACATATCTTTATATTACAGAAAATCATAATAGCTGCTTCAGTTGCATCCACACACTTCTTGTAAATTGGCATTTTCTAGTTTCCTGTCTTCTTTACCTTATTTTAACATTATTACCAATGTAGCAACACCCCTACACATATACAGTACAACAGTTTTAGCATTTAGAATAACCTGGTTATGAGTTCCCAAGTATCGAGCTTGTTAAGAGATTAGAACCCTAACCCTTGTGTTAAACCAAACATGCAAAAGGAGCGTAGCAATATCATTTTTCCATCTATATTTGCCTCAGTGAGGGCACACATGTCAGTGAGAGTACTCATTGCCATGCAGAATGTTGAGTTGTTCTTTCAACACCTCCCTGAGAGAATCCTCTGCCATCTTTGAGGAGGAGTTTAGCCCTAGCTCTACTCTGCTCCATAAACAGTGTACTGCGGCTCTATGTACAGTACAATATGTCAGTACATAAGCCATCAATCTCTTCCTCAGCAGCACTACTCCCGTGATTCTCTTGGATAAGCAGCCTTTGTATTCCCATCCCTGACTGTGGTTTGGGCTCAGGTTGCGGTATTTTTCAAATGATATAGACAAGCTCTTCAGTTACTGAATAATCTAATTCAATGTCAATGTTACTTGTTTTTCTCTGTTTCTGATTAAGCTTGTTGCTGAGTCTGAACTTTCAAGGACAGAGACTCTTTGTCAATCATCACACTAGTGGTAATAGCTACCTTTACTGGGGTCATGGTGCATAATTCTGTATCTTCTTCGCTGTCACTGTAGTCAACCAGAATACACTTCATTGCATGAGCTTCTCATTTACTATGATTTTCTTTCAAACCATATACATAGACAATGAAAGGAATTCAACTGGATTATCGCCAGGAATTAGTGCCTAGAGCTATTCACTTGGCCTCATTGTAAACCCGCGACTAGAGGATCTCTGCTTGCACCCTCTTGAGGTGTGAGCAGAAATCCAAGTAAACTTTTGCCAAAATGCTAGTTGCGGGCTTACCGCATGTACTAACATCATCATGTGCCCGGCACTTAAGTGGAAAATGACATTTACCATAACTAAACCCATGGCATTTGGAGCGGTAAACTGTATCTCCCAACTTAAATGCCGGACGCAATGCAGACAATTGAATAGCTCTGGTACACTCATTCCTGGTTTTACTGGCAGTTCTTTATATAAGTAGACCACTCTGTTGGGTCCTATATATTATTAGTGTCTTACACCTTGTGTAATAAAAGTCCAGTTACACTACTCAACAAATTTTCTGCATCTGGCATGTGATTGTGTGTTTTTGCCTAATGTAGGAATACCAAATTCAGTGGAAAAACTGGATTGTTTCTGTCATGTCACATTTATTAAATACACACAAATAACAAAAGTGGTAATAGCTATATCTGAAAAAAGTAAGATAGGTGAAAATTTTAATTAATCTCTATAGAATTGAAATATTCTCATCGTATTCATTTATAAAATACAGGGTGCTTCAATGGCTATTGGCCCCAAGGCTTTTCTTACAACTTTTAAGTAACTGACATAATTTACTGAACTTTGGGGGTCATTCCGAGTTGTTCGCTCGGTAAAATTCTTCGCATCGCAGCGTTTTTCCGCTTAGTGCGCATGCGCAATGTTCGCACTGCGACTGCGCCAAGTAAATTTGCTATGCAGTTAGGAATTTTACTCACGGCTTTTTCATCGTTCTGGTGATCGTAATGTGATTGACAGGAAGTGGATGTTTCTGGGTGGAAACTGACCGTTTTATGGGAGTGTGTGAAAAAACGCTACTGTTTCTGGGAAAAACGCGGGAGTGGCCGGAGAAACGGAGGAGTGTCTGGGCGAACGCTGGGTGTGTTTGTGACGTCAAACCAGGAACGACAAGCACTGAACTGATCGCAGATGCCGAGTAAGTCTGGAGCTATTCAGAAACTGCTAAGAGAGGTGTAATCGCAATATTGCGAATACGTCATTCGCAATTTTAAGAAGCTAAGATTCACTCCCAGTAGGCGGCGGCTTAGCGTGAGTAAATCTGCTAAAAGCAGCTTGCGAGCGAACAACTCGGAATGACCCCCTTTGACACAGACTTACCTTGGGCTATGAGAAACATGAGGAAGTCATAGCAAGTGTTAAAAGTGTTTGCCATTAGCATCCAGATAAGCTTGAATGAGCCGCTCCATGTTATGGAAGGTTTTAAGTTAACAAACATATCGGGAGGCACAGTCTCAATTTCTCGCTGAATGTTTTCTCTCAGTACCATGAGAGTCCATGGCTTGTTGTGGCACACTTTCCTTTTAACATGTCCCATAGGAAGAAATCCAGTGCTGTAAGGTCAGGATTCTGACCTCCAAACTGCTCAATAAATTGTCTCTGGCATGCCTTTATTGACTCAGGTTTCCAGTACGTCTGGACAATAAATACTCATTGTTCAACTGTGTACCTGTTCATATTGTCACGTAACACATAGACACAATGAATATGAACATACAGTATACAACACCACTGTCAGAAGCAGGAACACCTACTGACTTGAGAAGGGAGCCACACCAACTGCCTCCCCAAACACTTCCAAACATCGCCAGCTGGTACTCACTGGAAGTAGGTGAGTCCTCTATTTGAATTTTGGACTGTGCTGCAGTCCCACCTCTGGAGCTGCCAATGCTTGCTATGACTTCCTCATGTTTCTAATAGACCAAGGTATGTCCATGTCAATTGTCACTAAATTATGTCAATTAATTTAAAAGTTATGAGAAAAACCTTTGGGCTAATAGCAAGTGGAAACAGCCTGTACCTATAACATCACAGACATGCTTAAAAACTGCAGAAACTTAACTTCAGAAACTCTTAATAATCCAGTCCCACCTCTGGAGCTGCCAATGCTTGCTATGACTTCCTCATATTTCTCATAGACTAAGGTATGTCCATGTCAATTTTCACTAAATTACATCAATTAGTTTCAAAGTTATAAGAGAAACCTTGGGGCTAATAGCAAGTGAAAAACCCTGTACAGGTTGAGTATCCCATATCCAAATATTCTGATATACGGACTTTTTTGAGTGATAGTGAGATAGTGAAACCTTTGTTTTTTGATGGCTCAATGTACACAAACTTTGTTTAATACACAAAGTTATTAAACATATTGTATTAAATGACCTTCAGGCTGTGTGTATAATGTGTATATGAAACATAAATGAATTGTGTGAATGTACACACACTTTGTTTAATGCACAAAGTTATACAAAATATTGGCTAAAATTACCTTCAGGCTGTGTGTATAAGGTGTATATGAAACATAAATATATTCTGTGCTTAGATTTAGGTCCTATCACCATGATACAGTATCTCATTATGGTATGCAATTATTCCAAAATACGGAATAATCCCATATCCAAAATACCTCTGGTCCCAAGCATTTTGGATAAGGGATACTCAACCTGTACTTATGACATCATAGAAATGCTTAAAAACTTCAGAAACTAAACTTCAGAAACTCATAATAATCCAAATTAGCTGTAATATAATTGTTAATAGATAAAATATAAAGTCACTCTTCTTTAGGGAAATAGGATCTTACTGGTCTCTCTAAAAAGGAACCAGTAATGCTCCATTGTCAGAATGTCTTGGTGAAAACATTCCCCCTGTTCATCACTTACACTACTTAGGCTGTCAGGGAAAAAGTCTAGATAAGAATGTAAAAAGTGAATTTTAAATGACATTCTACATCCCATGTTCTTGTAGTTGTCCAATAGTTAATTCATGATGGACAGGTACTTGGCCTCTTTTCTGTTCCTTAAGAAACCAAGCACAGCAGTCTTGATGGAGAACCAAGCAGCAGACTAATTTTTCAGCAATTTAGCGTTAAATATTTCATTCGTAAGCAGTTTCCTTATTTGGGGGCCAACAAATATGCTTTCATGAGATTCTTCATTAGGCCCAACTTAATGTGAAGCAGAGATAAAATGACTTTAAGCGACTCAACCAATGGAGTGTACTTGACCTTTTCTCTCCAGCTACACAGATTTCTCTCTCCGGCCACTTCTTTATGATATAGTGGGACAGTAGCTAGAAAACAATGTGGTATCCAGTGCTAAGAGGGCGTTCTGCCCTAGGACAAGCACATGGAAGAGAATGAGGAAGATGAGAAGGGGAATTCTGATGACAACGAGGATGAGGCGTCTGGGCAGTATGTGCACCCCATAGCACAGACAGAAGGTATTCTAGCCAAGTACTTACTGTGATTAAGGACCTGATTCAAGGTTGGATACAAACGAAGACGGATTCACAGTTCCTGATTATTAATAGACTGCACATGAATCAAATAAGCACGACGCGTGCGCAACAGTATTTTAAGCATGAAATAACGAAAATGTGCCCTTTACAGTTTCAGACGCAAGTGATTAACAGAAAGCGTCCGTTTGTGGGTGGTAACTTGGCATTTACAGTGGGTGTCTGGAAAGAAAAGGACTGTCAGCAGCGTTTTATGGGAATGCCATAAGCCATAAAAGGTCTATGGAGAAGCAGTCTACAGACAGGGTCAGAGCTACACAGCATAGGGTGAATCCATCGTGGTGCCAATACTTGCCGCATAGCGCAAGAAACAGTGATATATGCAACATTACATCTACAGATGCAGCTCAGGAATGGACATTTTTAAATGGCAGCTCGGGGAGTGGTTATCTGAGCGCAGCAGTGCGATCCCATCGACTATTGCACTCAACCTTTAATTGGGCACTAAATACTTTAATTTTCAAATGTTATATTTTTCCAGAATATCTAAAAAAACTGACATGATATCCAATTTCTGATAGTGTATTTGGATTCTACACACAAAATTACCTGGAACTTTATATATATCATGTCAGATGCAAAATGGCTGTTGAGTAGTGTTATCTGCACATGGGGCCAGATTCTGAGTCGTACACAAGTCTGAATGTGGCTGCATCTTATGATTTTTTGGTCAAATTGTTCATGTGTCGCAGCCGCTCTTTCTCCTCAATGGTTGAACGGGTGTTACTGGGTGGCAATGGGGTGATCATACATAAGAGAAAAGTTCCATGTGACCTATTGTATTTTGAGTCCTGCACATGCGCAGTGGACGCCATATTCAGCTGCATCTTCTGCAGCAAGAATGGGGTAGGTGTAAGTTCCATTACTAGTGGGAGGGCTGCGGCAGTGTGATTGCAAAGATGCGTATGACCCAGTATGACGTGCGACTCAAAATTAGACCCATATATTTTGGCAACCTGACAAACTTGCTGCATACTTGAGAAAGATATTTCTGTGATAAATCATCCTTTCTGTACAGTAGGTGAATCATTACTGCTTAAGGTGGGCATATTCACTACAATTATCTGGCAGATCCACCAGATATCAGCTGATCTGCCAGATACTGTGATTGTACTCTCTATTGCCGTGACCAGTCAGTCGGTTTGGCATGCTGAAATAGTCCAACAAGCATGACTGATTCAATCAGTGCTGGCCAGATATCCTGCTTATTGTACAGTGTGTGGTCTTTACTGACATACTGACAGCTGCCTACATACTGCCCTTCTGTCTCTCACCATGATAGCTAGAGCATCGGCATCCCTCCGTCTGTCCTCCCTCCTGCCTATCTGCCCAGCTGGTACCTGTTATTGCTGCTGGTGTGCAGGGGCCTGTGACAGCACCCTGTTGCCCCCCTCCAACCACGGTGCAGGTGGGCTGAGGTGGCGAGCCTGGCTAGACACTGCTTTCTCTTCCCCCACGCTGTCCTGCAGTGGGAAGTTAGGGCACTGGGTGAAAGATGAATTGGGAGTCTGAGTAGACAAGCCGGGCTCCCATTCTGGTAATAGGGGCATTCAATTGTGCCAGGAAGCTGGTGGCCGATACAGATCCCCAGTCTCAGAAGGGGCAGGTCTTGATGGACATCTTAAAGCTGCAGTGCTAGGCTTACTCCAGGTGGGCTCTGGAGCCAGCTCTGCAGCTGCTGAGAGAAAAGGACCTATAATTGTTAGAGGCACCTGTATAGGTGTGTAGTGTGGACACATATTGTTTGATAATATATAGGATAGGGTGCATGAAATAATCTGATAAGAGTCCCCCTCCTTTATCACTGTTATGCAGGTTAAACATCAGAAGATATGTTGTCCAATCCCGGAGATTGAGCGGCATATTGTACACATTGTCTTATGTGTACTCATGATTGCATGCTCCAATCCGCTGACTTTGGGATTGTCCCAACTGCTGTTCTGCACAGCAGATGTGAAGAACCAGCAGGCGGCGGCATGCTGCTGAATGCAGCCTATGAATGATATATTGCACTGTTGCATGATTTATCATTCTATGTGTACAGGTGACCAATAAATGATTATATTGGTTGGCCACGATACACATTGATGTGTGCCCGGCCTTACTATTATTTGGGGGGACCATGCATGGCCGTAACTAAGTGTGTTGCTCAACAGAGTGTGTGGGTGGCAGCGGTAATATAGGAAGATAATTCGAGCTGCAGAGTTGAAAACAGACCAGAGTGGAGCGAGATGGGAGAGTGGGAGGCCAGTGAGGAGAATGTTGCAATAGTCGAGCCGTGAGATAACCAGCAAGTGGATAATACGTTTAGTTGCACTCTGGGAGAGGAATGGTCTGATCCGAGCGATGTTCCAAGCTGGAACCGACAAGATTGAGCCAGAAACTGAACGTGGGTGGTGAAGGAGAGGGAGGAGTCAAGAGTGATGCCCAAGCAGCAGAGTTGGGGAACAGGGAGAATGATAGTGTTGTCAACAGTGACAGAGATATTAGGTAGAGTGGAGACCCTGGATGTGGGAAAGATGATGAGTTCGGTTTTGTCCATGTTGAGTTTCAGGGAGCGCTCAGACATCCAGGAGGCGATGGCGGAAAGGCAGCTGGATACCCGAGAGAGTACAGAGAGAAAGAGGTCAGGAGAAGAGAGGTACAGTTGCGTATCATGAGCGCACCCAGGGAAGAGGTGTACAGGGAAAAGAGAAGGGAGCCCAGGACAGAGCCCTGTGGGACACCGACAGGGGAGGATGGAAGGGGGTATGGTGGAGATGGAGGCAGACACTGAGAAGGAGCGGTTATTGAGGTAAGAGGTGAACCAAGCAAGGACAGTGCTGAAGAGGCTAATGGTCTGGAGGGTGTGAAGGAGAAGAGGATGATCCACAGTGTCAAAGGCAGTACAGAGGTCCAGTAGGATGAGCAGAGAGAAGTGACCCCTGGATTTGGTCAAAAGCAAGTCACTTCCTGACTTCATTACATTACATGCACAGTGGGCGCATTTGAACTTAGTTACACTTATCAATATTTGCAGTGTGATATGGGCATGGTATCAGTGCCCAATATTGCATTGCAATATGCAATTATACTGCTGGAATATATGAAAGAACACACACAGGGACCCCTGTGTATGCGTAGTTCGCTGACCACACATGCACGGCAACCATTACTGGGTAGGGGTTTAGATGAACCCTCGCCCAGTCATTTCTGCAAACTGTAGCCCATAGTAGTACAATTTCAGTACTTCCTGTGTAATTGTGTTGCCCTGCCCATTATTTCATTTATAAAAAAAAACCTGTGAATGGAATAAATCTGCAGACATTCAAACACCTAGTATATTTCATCATCTGCTCATTAGCTACTATATATCTATATATCTTCCACATACGTAGGTCATGCTTGTTGGTGATTTGTATGTCAGCTTATTCAATTAAGTGATTCTTCTTTTAGCTAGAGAGTGACTTCCTTTTGTGATGACGCAGGTGTCACCCTTGAATGGCACAACATTGACTTGCATTGTGAGTTTCTTACCTGACAGTTGCGTTCTAAACCAACTACATAAACTACATTATATACTGGCAACCTTATGGGGAGTGTATGGGAGATTTGGGAGTGAAGGTTATGTTCCCAGATTCCTTTTGAAAATATAGACTGTCCATTAGCTATAGTATAGTAAATGTAAATGTTTATACCAAACCCTTGAAACTACAGGTCACAGCAAGCCTCTCCTGCATGCTGGTACTTGGAAGACCATAAGCATTAGCATGCGGGACGTTAATAGGCCCACTGGTACCTGTGGTTCCACCTGTAAAAGAAATATTACAATAAAGACAAGACACACACACACACACACACACACACACACACACACACACACACACACACACACCGTGATAGTACAACTTTCATGCACACTCACACTTAAATATATACACACACTTAGATATACTTACCAACTGTCCCACGGAGCCCCTCTGTCCCCTTGTTAAGTAGAAATCCATAGGTGATCTGTAAAAAAAAAATTATACTCACCTATATATTGTGTAGATCGGTCCTCTTCTGTCCATGTAGGCATCCACAGGGCTAAAAATAACAAACCACACCTAACCCCAACCATAACAGACTAGTAGAAGTGTATGTTTTCACATACACTTCTACTACACAAATGCAGGCCCTCCATGTGACTAATGTCACTAGAGGGACCCGCCAGCCAATCAGGAGCCGCTGCTATAGCAACAGCTTCCTGGCTGGCTTTGCACTCCCAGGGCTCAGCCTATCACTGTTAGCCCATAGGAGTTAATAGAGATGCTCTGCTCAATACATTCCTATGATGGGAACCGCTAAAATAAGATTTTACTCACCGGTAAATCTATTTCTCGTAGTCCGTAGTGGATGCTGGGACTCCGTAAGGACCATGGGGAATAGCGGCTCTGCAGGAATGAGACTGGGCACAACTAAAGATAGCTTTAGGACTACCTGGTGTGCACTGGCTCCTCCCACTATGACCCTCCTCCAGACCTCAGTTAGGATACTGTGCCCGGAAGAGCTGACACAATAAGGAAGGATTTTGAATCCCGGGTAAGACTCATACCAGCCACACCAATCACACCGTATAACTCGTGATACTATACCCAGTTAACAGTATGAAATATAACTGAGCCTCTCAACAGATGGCTCAACAATAACCCTTTAGTTAGGCAATAACTATATACAAGTATTGCAGACAATCCGCACTTGGGATGGGCGCCCAGCATCCACTACGGACTACGAGAAATAGATTCACCGGTGAGTAAAATCTTATTTTCTCTGATGTCCTAAGTGGATGCTGGGACTCCGTAAGGACCATGGGGATTATACCAAAGCTCCCAAACGGGCGGGAGAGTGCGGATGACTCAGCACCGAATGAGCAAACTCTAGGTCCTCCTCAGCCAGGGTATCAAACTTGTAGACTTTTGCAAAAATGTTTGAACCCGACCAAGTAACCGCTCGGCAAATTTGTAAAGCCGAGACCCCTTGGGCAGCCGCCCAAGAAGAGCCCACTTTCCTCGTGGAATGGGCTTTTACAGATTAGGGTGCGGCAGTCCAGCCGCAGAATGTGCAAGTTGAATCGTGCTACAGATCCAGCGAGCAATAGTCTGCTTAGAAGCAGGAGCACCCAGCTTGTTGGGTGCATACAGGATAAATAGCGAGTCAGTTTTCCTGACTCCAGCCGTCCTGGAAACATATATTTTTCAGGGCCCTGACTACGTCCAGTAACTTGGAATCCTCCAAGTCCCAAGTAGCCGCAGGCACCACAATAGGTTGGTTCACATGAAAAACTGATACCACCTTAGGAAGGAATTGGGAACGAGTCCTCAATTCCGCCTTATCCATATAAAAAAATCAGATAAGGGCTTTTGCTTGACAAAGCCGCCAATTCTGATACACGCCTGGCCGACGCCAAGGCCAACAGCATGACCACTTTCCACGTGAGGTATTTTAGCTCCACGGATTTAAGTGGCTCAACCCAATGCGACTTCAGGAAATCCAACACCACGTTGAGATCCCACGGTGCCACTGGAGGCACAAACGGGGGTTGACCATGCAGCACTCCCTTAACAAAAGTCTGAACTTCAGGCAGTGAAGCCAGTTCTATTTTGGAAGAAAATCGATAGAGCCGAAATCTGGACCTTAATGGAACCCAATTTTAGGCCCTTAGTCACCCCTGACTGAAGGAAGTGCAGAAATCGACCTAGCTGAAATTCCTCCGTTGGGGCCTTCCTGGCCTCACAGCACGCAATATATTTCCGCCATATGCGGTGATAATGGTTTGCGTTCACTTCTTTCCTAGCTTTAATTAGCGTAGGGATAACTTCCTCCGGAATGCCCTTTTCCTTCAGGATCCGGCGTTCAACCGCCATGCCGTCAAACGCAGCCACGGTACGTCTTGGAACAGACAGGCCCCCTGCTGCAGCAGGTCCTGTCTGAGCGGCAGAGGCCATGGGTCCTCTGAGATCATTTCTTGGAGTTCTGGGTACCAAGCTCTTCTTGGCCAATCCGGAACAATGAGTATAGTTCTTACTCCTCTCCTTCTTATTATTCTCATTACCCTGGGTATGAGAGGCAGAGAAGGGAACACATACACCGACTGGTACACCCACGGTGTTACCAGAGCGTCCACAGCTATCGCCTGAGGGTCCCTTGACCTGGCGCAATATCTTTTTAGCTTTTTGTTGAGGCGGGACGCCATCATGTCCACCTGTGGCCTTTCCCAACGGTGTACAATCATTTTGAAGACTTCTGGATGAAGTCCCCACTCTCCCGGGTGGAGGTCGTGTCTGCTGAGAAAGTCTGCTTCCCAGTTGTCCACTCCAGGAATGAACACTGCTGACAGTGCTAACACATGATTTTCCGCCCATCGGAGAATCCTTGTGGCTTCTGCCATCGCCATCCTGCTTCTTGTGCCGCCCTGTCGGTTTACATGAGCGACCGCCGTGATGTTGTCTGACTGGATCAGCACCGGCCGGTGTTGAAGCAGGGGTCTAGCCTGACTTAGGGCATTGTGAATGGCCCTTAGTTCCAGAATATTTATGTGTAGGGAAGTCTCCTGACTTTTCCATAGTCCTTGAAAGTTTCTTCCCTGTGTGACTGCCCCCCAGCCTCGAAGGCTGGCATCCGTGGTCACCAGGACCCAGTCCTGTATGCCGAATCTGCGGCCCTCTCGAAGATGAACACTCTGCAGCCACCACAACAGCGACACCCTGGCCCTTGGAGACAGGGTTATCCGCCGATGCATCTGAAGATGCGACCCGGACCACTTGTCCAACAGATCCCACTGGAAGATCCTTGCATGGAACCTGTCGAATGGAATTTCTTCGTAAGAAGCTACCATCTTTCCCAGGGCTCGCGTGCATTGATGCACCGACACCTGTATTTGTATTAGGAGGTCTCTGACTAGAGATGACAACTCCTTGGCCTTCTCCTCCGGGAGAAACCCTTTTTCCTGTTCTGTGTCCAGAACCATACCCAGGAACAGTAGACGCGTCGTAGGAACCAGCTGCGACTTTGGAATATTCAGAATCCAGCCGTGCTGTTGTAGCACTTCCCGAGATAGTGCTACTCCGACGAACAACTGCTCCCTGGACCTCGTCTTTATAAGGAGATCGTCCAAGTACGGGATAATTATTTCGGCCATTACCTTGGTAAATACCCTCGGTGCCGGGGACAGACCAACGGCAACGTCTGGAATTGGTAATGACAATCCTGTACCACAATTTTGAGGTACTCCTGGTGAGGAGGGTAAATAGGGACATGCAGGTAAGCATCCTTGATGTCCAGTGATACCATGAAATTCTCCAGGCTTACAATAATCGCCCTGAGCGATTCCATTTTGAACTTGAACCTTCGTATATAAGTGTTCAAGGATTTCAATTTTAGAATGGGTCTCACCGAACCGTCTGGTTTCGGTACCCCAAACATTTTGGAATAGCAACCCCAGCCTTGTTGAAGGAGGGGTACCTTGATTTCACCTGCTGGAAGTACAGCTTGTGAATTGCCGCCAGTACTACCTCCCTTTCTCCGAGGGCAGCAGGCAAGGCTGATGTGAGGTAACGGCGAGGGGGAGTAGCCTCGAACTCCAGCTTGTATCCCTGTGATACTACTTGCAGAACCTAGGGATCCACCTGTGGGCAAGCCCACTGGTCCCTGAAGTTCCCGAGACGCGCCCCCACCGCACTTGTCTCCACCTGTGGAGCCCCAGCGTCATGCGGTGGACTCAGAGGAAGCGGGGGAAGATTTTTGATCCTGGGAACTGGCTGTCTGGTGCAGCTTTTTCCTTCTTCCCTTGTCTCTGTGCAGAAAGGAAGCACCTTTGACCCGCTTGCTTTTCTGAAGCCGAAAGGACTGTACCTGAAAATACGGTTCTTTCTTAGGCTGTGAGGAAACCTGAGGTAAAAATTTTTCTTCCCAGCTGTTGCTGTGGATACGAGGTCCCAGAGACCATTCCCAAACAATTCCTCACCCTTATAAGGCAGAATCTCCATGTGCCTTTTAAAGTCAGCATCACCTGTTCACTGCCGGGTCTCTAATACCCTCCTGGCAGAATGGACATTGCCTTAATTCTGGATGCCAGCCGGCAAATATCCCTCTGTGCATCCCTCATATATAAGACGACATCTTTAATATGCTCTATGTTAGCAAAATATTATCTCTGTCTAGGGTATTAATATTATCTGACAGGGTATCAGACCACGCTGCAGCAGCACTATTCATGCTGAGGCAATTGCAGGTCTCAGTATAGTACCTGAGTGTGTATATACAGACTTCAGGATCGCCTCCTGCTTTTTATCAGCAGGCTCCTTCAAAGTGGCCGTATCCTAAGACGGCAGTGCCACCTTTTTTGACAAACGTGTGAGCGCCTTATCCACCCTAGGGGATATCTCCCAACGTGACCTATCCTCTGGCTGGAAAGGGTACGCCATCAGTAACTTTTTAGAAATTACCAGTTTCTTATCGGGGGAACCCACGCTTCTTTACACACTTCATTCACTCATCTGATGGGGGAACAAAACACTGGCTGCTTTTTCTCCACAAACATAAAACCCCTTTTATGTGGTACTTGGGTTCATGTCAGAAATGTGTAACACATTTTTCATTGCCGAGATCATGCAACAGATGTTCCTAGTGGATTGTGTATATGTCTCAATCTCGTCGACACTGGAGTCAGACTCCGTGTCGACATCTGTGTCTGCCATCTGAGGTAACGGGCATTTTTTGAGCACCTGATGGCCTTTGAGACGCCTGGGCAGGCGCGGGCTGAGAAGCCGGCTGTCCCACAGCTGTTACGTCATCTAGCCTTTTATGTAAGGAGTTGACATTGTCGGTTAATACCTTCCACCTATCCATCCACTCTGATGTCGGCCCCACAGGGGGCGACATCCCATTTATCGGCCTCTGCTCCGCCTCCACGTAACCTTCCTCATCCAACATGTCGGCACAGCCGTACCGACACACCGCATACACACAGGGAATGCTCTGACTGAGGACAGGACCCCACAAAGTCCTTTGGGGAGACAGAGAGAGAGTATGCCAGCACACACCAGAGCGCTATATAATGCAGGGATTAACACTATAACTGAGTGATTTTCCCCCCAATAGCTGCTTGTATACACATATTGCGCCTAAATTTAGTGCCCCCCCCCCTCTCTTTTTAACCCTTTGAGCCTTAAAACTACAGGGGAGAGCCTGGGGACCTGTCTTCCAGCTGCACAGTGAAGAAAAAATGGCGCCAGTGTGCTGAGGGAGATAGCCCCGCCCCTTTTTCGGCTGACTTTTCTCCCGCTTTTTTCATGGATTCTGGCAGGAGTATTTATCACATATATAGCCTCTGGGACTATATATTGTGATTTTTTTGCCAGCCAAGGTATTCATATTGCTGCTCAGGGCGCCCCCCCCCAGCGCCCTGCACCCATCAGTGACCGGAGTGTGAGGTGTGCATGAGGAGCAATGGCGCACAGCTGCAGTGCTGTGCGCTACCTTGTTGAAGACCGAAGTCTTCTGCCGCCGATTTCCAGGACCATCTTCATGCTTCTGGCTCTGTAAGGGGGACGGCGGCGCGGCTCCGGGACCGAACAATCGAGGTCGGGTCCTGTGTTCGATCCCTCTGGAGCTAATGGTGTCCAGTAGCCTAAGAAGCCCAAACTGTCTCCAGTCAGGTAGGTTCGCTTCTTCTCCCCTTAGTCCCTCATAGCAGTGAGTCTGTTGCCAGCAGATCTCCCCTCATAGTGGGAGGAGCCAGTGCACACCAGGTAGTCCTAAAGCTTTCTTTAGTTGTGCCCAGTCTCCTGCGGAGCCGCTATTCCCCATGGTCCTTACGGAGTACCAGCATCCACTTAGGACGTCAGAAAAATTGGAGAAATCACAAGGGTCAACCCAAATTGACTTTGTGGTTTCCCCCTTGAGAATATGAATTCTTGGTAAATTCCCCTGTTGTATGAGGTGCTTGTGAAAATCCACCCATGTTTGATCAATGGTCTATTGATTTGTATTTGTGTTGTTGATCGTGAAAGTGAATACGAATTGATTAAACTCTGCCGTGATTGCTGTTGAGAAAATTACAGAGGTGCATTTTCGGATGAAAATGCAAACTCGAATAAACACAGGAGCTTAGTAAATTTTCACCACTATTTTTGCTATCACTCTGTTTGTTGCTTAGCATTATCAGTAAGTATATGAATAAACATAATTATAACAACTGGAGATACATTAAAAAATAGGTGTGTTTACTATTAAATAAACAACAGCATGTTAATTGTACACAGTTGGGTTCCAATCAATAAATGTTAACAAGTTTTACCACTTCTAAAATGACCTTAAAAAAACCAACATGCTGACAAAACGTATCCCCCACAAAAAATTCTGCGTAATATTCTAGTAAAGGTCGGCATAATATGCATGGCAAGAGACAAGTGCAGTGTACAGTAGCCAGAGAAAAAGACCTGTAAACAGACAACGGGTCTATTTTGCGGTAAACATGACTTTTCTCTGCTTTGGGCTATTCACGAAGCAGGTTACAGTGGACAAGTTCCTGACTTCTCTATCTGCAACCCCCACTGGATCCAGTAGTACTGGGAGAGCGATTTAAAGAGGAATAAAAAGCTGAATTTTCCGTACCGCTGCTCTGTACAGATTTGCCATCTCAGAATTGCGTAATCTGTACTTCTATACGAAAAGAGCATGGAAGTCGCATTCTTCCCTGTGTCATACATTTAGGCCCCGTCTCCTTTTCTGTCATCGACCAATCAGCAGCTGGTTATGGGGCACTCAGGGACGTAACTGATCAGTATAATTCCTAATAGACAGCATTTAATTAATGTGAAAAATAGGCAAACATCCATAAATTACAATCCTTTATAAACTCTACAGGACTTTAATTAAATGCTGTCTGTGCTTGTGAAAATTAACCAAATTCCCCCCCCCCCTTCACCCTGTGCCTCCTGTAATGCTGTGCTCCCAAGTTGATCCCAACCCCCCCCCCCCCCCCTAAATGGGTGTAATGCTGTACTGCCAGCACTTTTCCTTTGTAAATTACTGCCGTTTTAAAAATACAGGTTAACATTGCTGAAGTTGTGTCCTTGATTAAGCAAGGGACATAGGTATTCTACAATTGAGAGGTCACAGCTTTCAGTTATACAGTATGTGTACTAGATTTTGCAGAATGCTTTTGTAACAACTATTTCTCAGACATAGTTATACTTTTGCATACACTTTAAGCATTGTAGCAGACATTTAATAAATCTGAAACCAAACCAAAGCAAATTAAGTGACTGCCTAATCAATTTACAATCATTGTAAAAATGGCTGATTATTCTACGCACTCAAGGATTTAATGCGCAGTTTCATAACTGACTCTAACTGATGATGCATAAAAAGTGTCTTAAGATTAATGTCTTCTGAATTAATGGCAATAGTCTACACCCTACGGTTACTACCTTACACCATATAGTCAGACGCAGATGAAACTGAGATACATAATTTCTCTTACGTCCTAGAGGATGCTGGGGACTCCGTAAGGACCATGGGGAATAGAAGGGCTCCGCAGGAGACATGGGCACTAAAAAGAACTTTAGATATAAGTGTGCACTGGCTCCTCCCTCTATGCCCCTCCTCCAGACCTCAGTTTGATACTGTGCCCAGAGGAGACTGGGTGCATTACAAGGAGCTCTCCTGAGTTTCCTGAAAGAAAGAAATTTTGTTAGGTTTTTTATTTTCAGGGAGCCTGCTGGCAACAGGCTCCCTGCATCGAGGGACTGAGGAGAGAGAAGCAGACCTACTTAACTGCCAGGCTCTGCTTCTTAGGCTACTGGACACCATTAGCTCCAGAGGGAGTCGGAACGCAGGTCTCTCCTAGCTATTCGTCCCGGAGCCGCGCCGCCGTCCTCCTCACAGAGCCGGAAGATAGAAGCCGGGTGAGTATGAGAAGAAAGAAGACTTCAGAGGCGGCAGAAGACTTCGGATCTTCACTGAGGTAACGCGCAGCGGTAATGCTGCGCGCCATTGCTCCCGCAAAATACACACGGCAGGCACTGTAAGGGTGCAGGGCGCAGGGGGGGCGCCCTGGGCAGCAAATAAACCTCTGGTCTGGCAAAATCAGGACATATATGGGCTCTGCACTATATATAAGAGATCCCCCGCCAGTTTTTGAAAGAAATCAAGCGGGACCGAAGCCCGCTGCTGAGGGGGCGGAGCTTGATCCTCAGCATTCACCAGCGCCATTTTTCTCCACAGCACACGCTGAGAAGCTGGCTCCCCGGACTCTCCCCTGCTGAACACGGTGACAGAGGTTTTTTTTTCCCCTGGGTCATTGGTGCTGGGTGTGTGCTGGCATACTCTCTCTGTCTCTCCAAAGGGCCTTATGGGGGAACTGTCTCCAGATAAGAGAATTCCGTGAGTGTGTGGTGTGTCGGTACGCGTGTGTCGGCATGTCTGAAGCGGAAGGCTCTTCTAGGGAGGAGGTGTAGCAAATGAGTGTGGTGTCTCCGTCGGCAACGCCGACACCTGACTGGTTGGATATGTGGAATGTTTTAAATGCAAATGTGAATTTATTGCACAAAAGGTTGGACAAAGCTGAGTCCAGGGAGTGTACAGGGAGTCAAACCCTGCCTTTCACTATGTCGCAGGGACCTTCTGGGTCTCAAAAGCGCCCACTATCCCAAATAGTAGACACTGATAGTGACACGGATTCTGACTCCAGTGTCGACTACGATGATGCAAAGTTGCAGCCAAAATTGGCAAAAAGTATTCATTATATGATTATTGCTATAAAAGAGGTGTTGCATATCACGGATGAACCCTTTGTCCCTGACACGAGAGTGCGCATGTATAAGGAGAAAAAACCTGAGGTAACCTTTCCCACATCTCATGAACTGAACAAATTATTTGAAAAGGCTTGGGAATCTCCAGACAAAAAACTGCAGATTCCCAAAAGGATTCTTATGGCGTATCCTTTCCCGACTAAGGACAGGATACGGTGGGAATCCTCCCCGAGGGTGGATAAAGCATTGACCCGCTTATCCAAAAAGGTAGCACTGCCATCTCAAGATACGCAACCCTCAAGGATCCGGCTGATCGCAGGCAGGAGACTACCTTGAAGTCTATTTACACACATACTGGTACCTTACTCAGACCGGCGATAGCGTCGGCTTGGGTTTGTAGCGCGATAGCAGTGTGGACAGATACCTTATCTGCTGATATAGATACGCTGGATAAGGAAAACATTTTATTGACCCTGGGTCATATTAAAGATGCTGTCCTATATATGAGGGATGCTCAGAGAGACATTGACCTACTGGGTTCCAGAGCCAACGCTATGGCGATTTCGGCTAGACGAGCCCTATGGACCCGACAATGGACGGGCGATGCCGACTCAAAGAGGCATATGGAGGTTTTACCTTACAAGGGTGAGGAATTGTTTGGGGAAGGTCTCACTGACCTTGTTTCCACGGCTACGGCAGGTAAATCAACTTTTTTGCCTTATGTTTCCTCACAGCCTAAGAAAGCACCACATTATGAGATGCAGTCCTTTCGGTCGCATAAACCCAAGAGAGTGCGAGGATCTTCCTTTCTTGCCAGAGGTAAGGGTAAGGGGAAAAAGCTGCCAACCACAGCTAGTTCCCAGGAGCAGAAGTCCTCCCCGGCCTCTACAAAATCCACCGCATGACGCTGGGGCTCCGCTGAGGGAGTCCGCCCCAGTGGGGGCACGTCTTCGACGTTTCAGCCACGTTTGGGTTCACTCACAGGTGGATCCCTGGGCAATAGAAATTGTTTCCCAGGGTTACAAGCTGGAATTCGAAGAGGTGCCTCCTCGCCGGTTTTTCAAATCGGCCCTACTGGCTTCTCCCCCAGAGAGGGAGATAGTGTTAAATGCGATTCAAAAATTGTGTCTTCAACAAGTGGTGATCAATGTCCCCCTGCTGCAGCAGGGGATGGGGTATTACTCAACCCTGTTTGTAGTCCCGAAACCGGACGGTTCGGTCATTCCCATTTTGAATTTAAAATCCTTAAACCTACACTTAAAAAGGTTCAAGTTCAAGATGGAGTCGCTCAGAGCAGTCATCGCCAGCCTGGAAGGGGGGGAAAATATGGTGTCTGTGACGACGCTGCCGGGCAATTCCACAAATACGACAATTTGAGAATTGCCACGTGCGCCGTATGGGGGCCACTTTTGACACACGGG
This sequence comes from Pseudophryne corroboree, assembly GCF_028390025.1. Lineage (NCBI taxonomy): Eukaryota > Metazoa > Chordata > Amphibia > Anura > Myobatrachidae > Pseudophryne > Pseudophryne corroboree. The sequence goes on from NC_086444.1 coordinate 966,054,608, forward strand.
ATTATTTAAATACTTTCAGCTGCCACCAGCAAAGACTTTTCAATGTATTACAGACGTTACAGGGGTCTTTAGCTTTACCTGTCACACACACACTGCAATACTTAGAAAAATAGATAGGCGTGAGCCACAAAGGCGTTGGAGTTCATAAGAACAACAGAATCAGAACTAAAATTAGGATTTTAATTTCAAGAATACTTCAGAGCTTTGGTTACAAAAAGGATACAAAGATTATTAAGAATATTTTAAAAACACACACAGAATACAGCCATCTCAATAAATGAAAAGGAAATAAAACTTACAGAAACCTTACTCACTTATGCAAGCGAATTTTAGATTTCTGCCGTGGGGGCTTCACAGAATAACTCAGGTCATCTCCAGCATACTAGCTGTCCCCAAGAGATCACAACTCCTATTTTTATGAGTGGGACATATATAGTCTCCAGCTTCATCAGGCCCCCTCCCTTGGGATTTTTAACCACTTTCCTGCTGGACAAAACACCTACACCAGGTTTTACATACTTGGTGCTTGGCAACAGCCAAGGGGGGAGGTAATGGGTGTACTGTAGGAATCTCTTTCAAAGAAAGCAAGGTTTATGACATTAGCCAGGAAACAGGATTCCTGGTCTGTTTACAGCCCCTCTGTTGACACAACAACAAATGGCCTTATCAGCCCTCAATGTCCAGAGCTTGCAAATCTCTGCTTTTGATGTAGGAATGTCATCTCAAACTTTATGGTCTGCAGTTCTCTCTTGTCCTGGACCTATGGGGTTCAAATGCAGGACATTGCATGTCAGCCATGTTGCCACATCTCGGTTGAAAAGAATACAAAAATATATATATACAGTCACTTGAAAACATTATTGGTGATTATTCCTGCAGGTAATCACCACACCTTAGATCACATATAATTTGTGATCCTCCTTTCTCTATTCAAACGTGACATCTCCCCCGGCAAATGGAGCACAAGGGGCGGTGACCCACGTCACCGACTCATTGCTGCGTTACTGACCACTTGTTCACCCTACTGCAAGGTGAGACTCCATCTCAGGAGTTTCCTATTGTCTCCAGACAATCTATTAAGTTTACTCTGACCGACAACAGACACATTTTTACACGTTTGGTTCACATGATCCCCTGTTACTTCCAACTCTACATGGGTGAATATTTTACCAACGGGAGTACTCTCATGATTAATGCTCACGGTGGGACAGGTGACTATGTTCTTCTTCCACATGATCTCACCTTGTGCCCTTTCCTGATATGGTGGCCTGCCCCTCACCCACACGGGCCCTGAGGTCAGGGCATCTTGTCCTACAGGATGCTCTGGACAGGTTTCCCTGCACATCATTTGGGGTATACCTAGGACATTGGGATCCTCACCTAAATGTCCCTTTCTGAGATAAATTCTTCCTGATGTATCTCCCCAGCCTGTCTGACTGATCTGCGTCCTTACAGAGGCTAAGTCAGGATCAGCTGGTTGCCCTTCCTTGGTATAGTGGGCAAATATGTGTTTTGTGATGGGAACAAACTCTTTCGTACACGGTGCTCCCTGTGTTGCTATCTCTGCTGTTATTGTATCAGTGACGTCACTGCTCCAGTCTTTGTCACTCTGCCCCATCTCCACAAGACTGGGGTCGCCCACCTCCATACACAACCTCTGTGAATAACCACTGTATATTTCTACACTCCTGTTACCTACACCTGGAGAGAGAATAACATGTTCCTTTCCTGGCTCAGCCTCAGGAGAAGGTTGATAGGCCCTCGCCCTCAGAGGTTCTGCAGCTTCTGACTGTGGCCCACCCCTCCCTGGCTGCTCGCTGTCAGGACAGAGGGGGGTTTGCATGGCAGGACTTGCATCACACTCCTGTCCAAACCTTTTGTTCATCTTATCACCTGGCACTTGTAAATGGGGATTCTCATTCTGGTTGAACACAATTTCACACTTTTTACATACATCAGTGCCTATGTCAAGCACAGCCATTCCTGACACTGATAAGTTTTCTACTTTCATTGCTAAGTGTAAAGTAGACAGCCTCTTATCAGCAGAAATACTTTCTGATTCCTTTCCAAGGGTTAATGTGCAGCCCTTCTGCATTGCCCTCTGCTTGGTACCTATAGCTAGGTCACACCTCACATCAAGCACATCTTTATACAGTGTGCCCACATCATTCCCAGGTGTCTGTAACTCGGTGGGTCTAGTGGTACCACAATGGGGAGAAATTTCCTCATTAACACATACTGGGGAAAATATACCTAGACACTTCTCCCAAACAATTTCTTCCTGCCCTTGAGCTGTATTGGGACTGGCTCTCTGTTCAACCTAGAGAGGTAAGTTTTCCACTGAAGCCTTAGTGTATGGGAATCCCTGCTGGGTGTCTGCATGCAAGAGCAAGGCAGGAAGGGGGGTCTGAGGGGGAGGGACAGCAATGTGTGTTTCTCCCTTCTCAGCTGTTGACACAGCCCCCTTCCCTGACACAACCCTAGTACCTAACATGCTGGCAGCACTCTCGAGAGACACATTATTTCCTACATTGATACATGCATCATCAGAATTACTGGTAACACGTATACAAGACAATACATCATCCTCATTGACTCCCTTCCCTAGGCCAGTATCTGAGCTTGCAACTTTCACAGGGAGGGAGGGGGCGGAGGGGGATCTCTGGCTTTTGAGTCACCCTCCCCACTTGCAGGGGTTAAATCACAGATTTTCTGTGGTGCTGCACTGCATGTCATTACTGCTACCCCGGGCGTGGTATTACATAAAGTATTTAACACAGTATTATCATCAATACAAGGAATCATTGCCCCTCCTTTATACATAGACATTTGCCTGTTTTCAGGGCCCCTCAGTACCTGCAAATCAATTTGAACATTTTCAACAATACAGGGAGTAATTTCTTTGTCCCTACACATAGACATTGGCATGTTATTTTCTAGTTCACACTGGTTGGTAACATTTTCAGCATCACATACATTGGCAAAAATGTTGTGTGGATCAGCAGGTGTCCCCTGAGGAAAAGAAGGGTTAGTTCCTGCAGCAATACAGTTAATTTCACTGGTATTATCACAAGTCTCTAGCACAGTAGAAAATGCAAAATGTTCACGGGGCACTACGTTTTTACCCAGAGTCACTTCTGTGCAAGATCCAGCAGTATCACATAGCATTACAGGCACTGTACACAGAGCAATACCATTGCAAGTTTTAGCATCATCACATACTACCTGAGATGATTCACATATTTCAACAGACTTAGAAATGTCAGGCACAGATTGTGCTATCAATTGTCCAAAGTCAGTTCTCACGAACACATTCTTGGGAATAATATCTGACACTCCCACCTCTCTTGTCTACATAATCTCCTCCACAATCAGGTTCTCCTGAAAATCAGCTTCTTCCAGCTGCAAATTCTGCGCAGACGGTGGTAATATGCTGTTCGCACCAACATCTCCTCCCAGTAGGGTACACTGCACCTTTGGAAGCGAGAACTCCGTAACATAGTCCACACCGACTGTAGATGATGGGAGTACCTGTTCCTCCTGGGGCACCCCTGCAGGCTGGACTACTGCTTCTTCCGCTGATAAAAGAAGCTTTTGCAGACGTTGTCTTTCATCATCCACTCTGCGACACTGATCGTGCCAGAATGGGGTATCAAGCTTCCTCAAACTGTGTGCCTCTCTCCATGCATCTTCAAAACTTTCCTCCAGCACCTGCAGCAAGTACCCAGGATTCATCTCTGGTCCTAACCACAGAAATGAGATTCTATACTGGCTGAAGGCGTTGCTCTCATCTTTCTGTGCAGAGGTGAGTTTCGTGATCATCTCCCTTCGGGAAGGGTTGCAGCAGGGGATACCCTGCAGCAGACATTCTCTAATTAGATCATCTGTACTCATCCTGGCAAACAGTTCAGCTGGGTCATCCCACCATTGCTCTTCTGACGCTGTCTCGGATGGTTGCCAGGAATTTTCTACCATCTCCCTGGCAGCCTCACGTTCCAGAGTTGCTTGGCGTTCGGCAAGGAACTGTCGCACCAGCTGCATAAGGGTTGCCCAGTCTGGGTATGTTTTCATAGATGCAATTGCACTCTGTAAATACTTATCCAGGCCAGGACCTTCAGTGTAGCTGTAAGAGGTGCCTGACCTCCACTGGGTATTTGCAGTACTGTCCACGATCACATAGTCCGTCATACTAGGGACTTGATCCAGGTAAGGTTTAACAGTGACCTCCCTGGTCTCATGGTATCGCGAGCAATCACTTTCTTGTCGCGATGCAATTTGTAGCTCACAATCTCTCTTAGCTACTCGGTTTGCAGAACTCGTTTCTGCCATAGAACTCTCCCTCTGCACCAGGTGTGCAGCACTGGCAGGCCCTATCTATCTCTCCTCTCGTGCACTGGAACAATTTTTTCCTGTCCAGCACGCAGCTCCGACAGTTTCCAGGAATGGGGGAATAAGATCCACATTTGAGGCAGCCACAGCAGGCCTCACATCGATAACAGAGTCCACATCAGAATCCAGCGTCGCACTATTACTACCCGCAGTACATAATAGTCCAGTACGCAATACATCTCCTACTGTCTCAGCAGCAAAGGCCGATGTATCATTCCCACGCACAGGTTTGCAGCCATCATGATGCTCTGTATCTTTCCCATACTTGATATCAGTCGGCGAATATTCATCCAAGGCCATATGCACAGACCTTGCGTCGATAACAGAGTCCACATCAGAAATCAGCATGACACCATTACTACTCGCAGTACGTAACAGTCCAGTGCGCAATACATCCCCTACTGTCTCGGCAGCACAGGGCGATGCATCATTCCCACGCACAAATTTGCCATCATCCTTCATCAGATGCTTAGACTTAGTCATCTTTGATCTCATTTTCACCAAAATAAAATAATAGAAAAGAAAAACAAGAGATTGGGAGGGGAACAGAGATTGACACTAACTGTGTGGATTTTAAAATTATAATAAAGCTCTGAGTTCTGATTCTGGTGAAGTAGATGTTCCGCTCATGGAATTATTACCACCTTCACTTAAGTTCTTAGATAAAAACAAACAATTATCATCCCACCGCTTGCCACCACTTTGTGACGACACTGCCGGCCAATTCCACAAATACGACAATTTGAGAATTGCCGCATGCGCGGTACGGGGGTCACTTTTGACACACAGGGTTATTTAAATACTTTCAGCTGCCACCAGCAAAGACTTTTCAACGTATTACGGACGTTACAGGCGTCTTTAGCTTTACCTCTCACACACACACTGCAATACTTAGAAAAATAGATAGGCATGAGCCACACAGGCGTTGGAGTTCATAAGAACAACAGAATCAGAAATAAAATTAGGATTTTAATTTCAAGAATACTTCAGAGCTTTGGTTACAAAAAGGATACAAAGATTATTAAGAATATTTTAAAAACACACACAGAATACAGCAATCTCAATAAATGAAAAGGAAATAAAACTTACAGAAACCTTACTCACTTACGCAAGCGAATTTTAGATTTCTGCCGTGGGGGCTTCACAGAATAACTCAGGTCATCTCCAGCATACTAGCTGTCCCCAAGAGATCACAACTCCTATTTTCATGAGTGGGACAGATATAGTCTCCAGCTTCATCAGGCCCCCTCCCTTGGGATTTTTAACCACTTTCCTGCTGGACAAAACACCTACACCAGGTTTTACATACTTGGTGCTTGGCAACAGCCAAGGGGGGAGGTAATGGGTGTACTGTAGGAATCTCTTTCAAAGAAAGCAAGGTTTATGACACTAGCCAGGAAACAGGATTCCTGGTCTGTTTACAGCCCCTCTGTTGACACAACAACAAATGGCCTTATCAGCCCTCAATGTCCAGAGCTTGCAAATCTCTGCTTTTGATGTAGGAATGTCATCTCAAACTTTATGATCTGCAGATCTCTCTTGGCCTGGACCTATGGGGGTCAAATGCAGGACATTGCATGTTAGCCATGTTGTCACATCTCAGTTGAAAAGAATACAAAAATATATATATACAGTCACTTGAAAACATTATTGGTGATTATTCCTGCAGGTAATCACCACACCTTAGATCACATATAATTTGTGATCCTCCTTTCTCTATTCAAACGTGACAGTGTCCCTGGACATAAAGGATGCATACCTTCATGTCCCCATATATCCGCCTCATCAGGCGTTCCTGAGGTTTGCTGTACAGGATTGTCATTACCAATTTCAGACGTTGCCGTTTGGGCTTTCCACGGCCCCGAGGATTTTCACCAAGGTAATGGAGAAAATGATGGTGCTCCTGCGCAAGCAGGGTGTCACAATTATCCCATACTTGGACAATCTCCTGATAAAAGCGAGATCGAGAGAACAGTTACTGAACAGCGTATCACTCTCCCTGAGGGTGTTGCAACAGCACGGCTGGATTCTAAATTTCCCGAAGTCACAGTTGGTTCCAACGACTCGGTTGCCTTTCTTAGGCATGATTCTGGATACGGACCAGAAAAGGGTTTATCTTCCGAAGGAAAAGGCCCAAGAACTCATGTCTTTGGTCAAGGACCTATTGAAGCCAAACAGGGTGTCGGTGCATCACTGCACTCGAGTTCTGGGAAAGATGGTGGCGACTTACGAGGCCATTCCATTCGGCAGGTTCCATGCGAGAACTTTTCAATGGGACCTTCTGGACAAGTGGTCCGGGTCTCATCTACAGATTCATCAGATGATCACCCTGTCCTCCAGGGCCAGGGTATCTCTCCTGTGGTGGCTGCAAAGTGCTCACCTTCTGAAGGGTCGCAGGTTCGGCATTCAGGACTGGGTTCTGGTAACCACGGACGCGAGCCTCCGAGGTTGGGGAGCAGTCACAAAGGGAAGAAACTTCCAGGGTCTCTGGTCAAGCCAGGAGGCTTGTCTTCACATCAACATACTGGAGTTGAGGGCCATATACAATGCCCTTCGAAAAGTGGAAGATCTGCTTCGCAACCTACCAGTTCTGATCGAGTCAGACAACATCACCGCAGTGGCGCATGTAAACTGCCAAGGCAGAGCAAAGAGCAGAGTGGCAATGGCAGAAGCCACCAGGATTCTTCGCTGGGCGGAAAATCATGTAAGCGCCATGACAGCAGTCTTCATTCCGGGAGTGGAAAACTGGGAAGCAGACTTCCTCAGCAGACACGATCTTCATCCAGGAGAGTGGGGACTTCATCAGGAAGTCTTCACAGAGATTGCAAGTCGGTGGGGACTGCCTCATATAGACATGATGGCGTCACGCCTCAACAAGAAACTACCGAAGTATTGCGCACGGTCGAGGGACCCTCAGGCAGTGGCAGTGGACGCCCTGGTGACACCATGGGTGTTTCAGTCGGTCTATGTGTTTCCTCCTCTTCCGCTCATCTCAAAGATATTGAGAATCATAAGACGAAAAGGAGTACAGACAATTCTCATTGTTCCAGATTGGCCGCGAAGGGCCTGGTATCCGGATCTGCAGGAGATGCTCACAGAAGATCCGTGGCCTCTTCCACTCAGAGAGGACCTGTTACAACAGGGGCCCTGTCTGTTCCAAGCCTTACCGCGGCTGCGTTTGATGGCATGGCGGTTGAACGCCAGATCCTAGCGGAAAAGTGCATTCCGGATGAGGTCATTCCTACTCTGATAAAGTTAGGAAAGATGTGACAGCGAAACATTATCACCGTATATGGCGAAAGTATATATCGTGGTGAGTCCAGGAATGCTCCTCCGGAAGAATTCCATTTGGGATGTTTCCTTCACTTCGTACAGACGGGAGTGAATTTGGGCCTAAAATTAGGTTCCATTAAGGTTCAGATTTCGGCCCTATCCATTTTCTTTCAGAAGGAATTGGCTTCTCTCCCAGAAGTCCAGACTTTTGTAAAGGGAGTGCTGCATATCCAGCCTCCTTTTGTGCCCCCAGTGGCACCCTGGGACCTTAACGTGGTGTTGCGGTTCCTTAAGTCTCACTGGTTTGAACCACTTAAAACGGTGGAATTAAAATATCTCACTAGGAAAGTGGCCATGCTGTTGGCCTTGGCATCGGCAAGGCGAGTGTCGGAGTTGGCGGCTTTATCTCACAAGAGACTCTATCTGATATTCCATATGGATAAGGCAGAATTGCGGGCTCGTCCTCAATTTTTGCCCAAGGTGGTATCTTCTTTTCATATAAACCAACCTATTGTGGTACCTGTGGCTACGCGGGACGTGGAGGATTTTGAGTCCCTGGATGTGGTCAGGACATTGAAAATGTATGTGGCCAGAACGGATCGGGTTAGGAAAACAGAGGCACTGTTTGTCCTGTATGCAGCCGACAAGGTTGGTGCTCCTGCTTCGAAGCAGACTATTGCTCGCTGGATCTGTAACACGATTCAGCAGGCTCATTCTACGGCTGGATTGCCGTTACCGAATTCTGTAAAGGCCCATTCCACGAGGAAGGTGGGCTCTTCTTGGGCGGCTGCCCGAGGTGTCTCGGCATTACAGCTGTGCCGAGCTGCTACTTGATCGGGTTCAAACACCTTTGCGAAGTTCTACAAGTTTGATACCCTGGCTGATGAGGACCTCCTGTTTGCTCAATTGGTGCTGCAGAGTCATCCGCACTCTCCTGCCCGTTTTGGAGCTTTGGTATGATCCCCATGGTCCTTACGGAGTCCCCAGCATCCTCTAGGACGTAAGAGAAAATAAGATTTTAAACCTACCAGTAAATCTTTTTCTCCTAGTCCGTAGAGGATGCTGGGCGCCTGTCCCAGTGCGGACTACATCTGCAAGAATTGTATATAGTTTTTGCTTACTTAAGGGTTTTGTTACAGTTTTGATCAGTCTCGGGCTGATGATGTTTTGTTTCATACTGTTAACTGGTTCGTATATTCCATGTTATACGGTGTGGATGGTGTGGGCTGGTATGAATCTTGCCCTTAGATTAACAAAAATCCTTTCCTCGTACTGTCCGTCTCATCTGGGCACAGTATCTAACTGAGGTCTGGAGGAGGGGCATAGAGGGAGGAGCCAGTGCACACCCATATCTAAAGTTCTTTGTAGTGCCCATGTCTCCTGCGGAGCCCGTCTATTCCCAATGGTCCTTACGGAGTCCCCAGCATCCTCTACGGACTAGGAGAAAAAGATTTACCGGTAGGGTTAAAATCTTATTTTCAGCATCTCATGATGGTGAATTTTTGCCTCAGAGCGTATTTAGACACACCACAGGTGCACAGTTGGTCACAGCATAGAAATGTACACCTGCCATATGACAGGTGCAGTTCTCTGTCTCAGTATGACCTCTATATGAGCTGCTATGCGTCTTTAGATACAGCCACTTTCAGCAACACACCCATGATGGCTTAGTACCCCCTTCATGTTACCTCCCAGATACACTCACTAAGACCCACAAACACTGCATCTGAATTTGCATCACTGAGCGTGTCCTACATGTGCTGTGTGACTCAGATGCAAGTGCAGACTTACAGCAGAGGACAGCTGCATGTTGCATCAACACTGCGTCCAGCCCTTAATCAGACCCAGGGCCTGGTTCAAAGGTGGATGCAATGTCGATGTCACATGCAAGTGGCCAATGTTTTAAGTCTGCACATGTGCCTTAATCACAGTGCACATGCATCCTGATTGTTACCTTTCAGAGCAATGAGTGCTCCTGGGAGTGACTTTGAGGTAGCCTGAAGGGACTGCAAAATAGGCCCATCTCCTTGACGTATAGTGAGAGTGCCATGGGCGTGTCACTACGAGAGGTATGCATTCTTAGATGCAGAGCCGCTTACACAGAAGCCATGTTCTGATGGAGACGTGGTGTCTGCCACTGGCAGGTGTAACTGTTGTTACCGGAAGGTGCTGCTGATGGTGGACTGTGTGGAGCCACCAGCAGTGTTACCGTGCACTGAGGTGCTGAAAGTGGGCGTCTCAGGGCTTGCTCATTCTTGCTCAGGCATCTGCACTGGGTGAAGGCTTAAACTACCATTTGCATTTTATCACTGGCATGACTCCACAGACAAATGCAGCAACCTCTAAATCAGGACTGTTGTGTTTCCTGCGTCAGCATTAATCTACCTTTCCAAAACAACAAGAAGCAGGATTGAACACATAGGATTTTATAGTTTGAATGAAATGTATTAGGGGTCTGAAGCAGAATGAAATGGGTTTTGTGTTACTCTGAAATGCCTGCATGGCATAAATGTGCCCATATGCAGATTGGTACAAATCTTCTGGTTCAAAAGGGGTGCATGTCACTTGAAGGAGGATACCCAACGCTTTTAATTGAGCTTGGCCCGAGTATGTAGTTGTCAGGTTGGTGGAAACTGGGCACATTTTTAGCCCTCCTGTATCCTGTGGCTCTACTAGAATTTCTCTGATATTAACAGGTGATCACCATATAATTACCACTAAGGAGCCACTTCATTTTAAAGATGGGACTCCCTTCTTTTAAATGAAGGTGACCTTCAGATTATTGAATCCAGGATGGTGGAGATCCTCCCTCATGCACATCAAGGTGCATGTTTACTCTCCACTCTTGGGAGATGTCTCCATGATCTAGAACAACACCTACTAGTACATATGAAGGAGTGATCACAGAAGAGCATTCTGTGTTAAAGTCACATAAAAATGTCAACATTCTACCATTTAAGTACAACTTAATCATCATGAGGGAATAACAGGATTGTTCTAATTATGTGCCACTTTTTATGTGTGTAATTGAATATGGAAACATACATCCCATTAAAAGTTCTGCAGAAGAGAGATCGGAACACAAACTTTCAGTGCGCTGTTTTTTCCTTTATTGTACCACTCCTTGATGCCATATTGAGATCATACAAACCTCAGCATCTTTCTAGGTCACTAGAAATACAATAGTGAAAACGTGATCCAAGTTCATCCAGGAGTTTTTCTCGTGATGCTGGAAAAAACAGACTAAAATTCCCCCATTTTTTTTGTCTCCACAGTTCATAAACAGTCCCAAGAATCATATTTCTAAAAAAAAAAAATTTAAATGTACAGACACAACCCTTACAATTTTATTATATGAAAAAGATTATGTTATTCTTGATTACACTAGTGCCAATATGTGAATTGGCTCTAGACTAAGCAACAAAACTATAATACAGTATGTTCAAACATCTATATTAGTCACACAATTGTAACCGCAAGACAGAGCAGTACAATATTTAGTCAGTGCCTAACTAACTGCTTTATCCAGGTAGAGAACCCGTAAAATGAGAGTATATGAAGAAAATGCTTAGCAATGGATAAATTCAGAACGTACTTAGAAGCAATCAATTCTGAATAAAAAGATGTCATATTGGATATGAAAATAAGTCAATCACATAAGATATATAGTTAAGTTCTCTAACATGAGCTTACTCATCACAAATCTGTATACAGGGAGCAACATTCACAGTCACATAGTTATTATCAAGTACTGCACCCGTTCTCAGCCTTTGCTGAGGTGATATAGGAGGTAAATATTACAAAATTGACATTTGTGCTTGTATTCTAATTCTAAATCGAACATTAAAATATTTTCCATTTATGATGGAAAAAATTATAATGGTGTGCAATATTTTAGTATTTTGACAGTGAAGATCCCCATACTGCACACTACATTGCTCTACAAAGCATCACGCCTTCCCACATCCTAATGTTATACTTCCCTGTATTTTTCTGTAACTAATATTATTTAAGCATACAGAAGATGTACATGATCATTTAATAAGGGATGTACTAACATATTATAAAAAGAGCAATTCTAGGGTGGCTGGCTATTCTTATTGTAAATTGGTAATTTGGCAGAGATGAGAAATCCTGACAATGCAACCTTTCGCGTTCTACCTCTACTTTGTGGAAAGGCCACTGCAACAATATATTTATAAGATAGCATATAACGTAATTAAAGTCTAGAAATGCGTAATTCATTCTGGGGATAGGGATAGGCTTGGGAATACTTACAGACAATTTTTAATGGCAAAGAGTGCTAAATGTAATGACCAAATGTGGAGTGAGGGAAAATGCTGCTCTTCTCTACATATGTGTATGTCCCTTCTTTGCCATGCCAGAGGCTCATTTTATTAATAGCTCTATAGTTAGTACCATAACAATGCAGCATTTCTTGTGCTTACAATTCATATTTACAATGAATGCATTTCCTCCTCTTCCAGACAAGGTCAGTTTTAAGGAAATAGTGATATTCTGCTGCTGATCGCGGCATCAAATTGTACTCAATAAATCAGTGTTTGACTTTACCATTAATAGATTCTTTGACTTTTCATTGAATTTACTGCATATTACTTCCACTGTCATTTGTATGGACACAAAAACAGTTTTTTCAAATCAAGAGTATTTTTTTATATCAAGGGCAGATATTTATAGTCTCATTATTCCGTCCTTTAATTTATGTGTATGTATTAAAAAGATGTGAATAACGTTCAGGTTTAAATTTACATCAATAAATCAAACTGATGAAATATGTAAAATTGTGGAAAAGCAAATGTGTACATTTTTACAATTTGTTTCTTCATATTTTGCAATTAATAAATGATCATTACACTGCTTTAAAGCAATAATCAATATTTCATATAATGTCCCTTTTCGGTGATGTATGAATAATTACTGAAATGTGGCTTATGGTGGCCTCGCTGTCATTCATACAGTACTTACAGTCCCAAAGGCAGACAAGGTAGCAGAGCAAGTACCCCAGGTTATCAATGCTGCGCCATTCGAGTCATAAACCAGGAATGTCAAGTCTACTTGTTGTCCTTTCCCTCTCTTCTTTCTGCTTCACCTTTGTGCTGTAATCCACCCTCCCCCTAGCTAGATTTAGTTTCTCAATGTTTTGACACCCTTCCTGCTTAGCTGATATATTTCCTATCCTTTGACCTACAGTACCTACTCTTATAATTTATGATTTCAGCATTCCCATTGATAACCCCACTGTCTCTGGCACCACAAGATTTATTTGCTTGTTTCTTCCTTTGGTCTCTTCCAGTGGACTTCATCTCCCACCCACAGTGATTACACTTTATGACAAATGTGAGGATACGGATTCTGTGATCACTCAGGTAAAAAGTTTAGTAAAATAGCAAATGCCCTTTATTGTAAATATACACACACAGTACACTATAACATCAATAATTACAAGCCAGGATCGTATCTTATTTACTAAGTCCCTACAGTAGTATAGGATTACAAATGCCTGCGATCTCCTGATGTCAAATGCCGGCAGTATTCCTGTGTCCCCTGACATGGGATACCAGCTCACACAGCACCCTTTGCCATGGATTCTCGCCACTGACGGCACCACATTGCCTAGTCAGCACCTGCACTCCAGAAGTACATCCACTCTCTGACCTTCTGTGCAGATCTCTGCTTCACCAGTAGAGCTCACTGCTCTTTTTATAACCTACCCTGTCTATTCATAACACAAGCAGGTCAGTGAGGAGGTCACAGAGGAGTGGAGACGAGGTGTCTGGGCTCCTGTACACAATGGGGTGCATGGGATCAGATTACCTGCCGCTCCATACAGAATCTGTTTACAATTTAACATACTCATTCTAATCACATCTGATTGCACTGTCTTTATATCTTTGTGTATAAGGGGGTACTCCTGTGTCTTAGAACAATGGGCATATTTAACTATATTAAATAACACTCTGGCCTAGACTTATTCCGTTAACAATTACATTGAATACATAATAACCAAATAAACTACATATTCCAAATATAACAGATAAAACATAACTGTACAATATAATAATAACACAATACAATACAATATTGCCTAGCATATAACTAAATACATATCGGCAATTAGTGAAGTCTATGGGAAGGGCCAGGGCTAGGAAAGTAACCACGTGGCATTCACCACATGATGTACAGGCTGTGTCGTCGCAACACATTATTTTCCTTATTGCGCTCCATTAGTCTAGTTAATTCTGTTATTGACTTCCAATCATAGCCTCATTTCCTTCACCCTCAATTTTTTTCATGATCCTCCCTGCATCCAAATCCACAAACACTCCACTAAGACTGCATTATCTCTAAAATACTTTATCTCGCCTTGATCTGACTCTCCTAAACAGACTGTTCAGGAGAACAAGAGAAAACGCTTTTACTTCTATAGATAGATCCATGGTTATCTTGGCTTCTTTGCTGCGCCTAGGTGCACCAAGGTTTATTAACATAAACCCTTCATCTATTGTTCTCAGCTGCAATACAATACAGAGAACAATACAGCAGGGGATTAAATCATTACAGCAGGGGATTAAGTCTAATTGCTCAATCTCAATTATTCCTATTAAAGGCCAGGATAAACATGGACCCATCTGTATGTGTGCTCACTTCCAACAGTTCCCAATACTACACATAGGGGGAATTGTACTAAGCAGTGATAAAAGTGGTGAAGTGAGCCAATGGAGAAGTTGCCCATGGCAACCAATCAGCATTGAAGTAACATTTATAATTTGCATACTATAAAAATATACAAAGCAGCTGGCTCACTTCTCTACTATTATCATTGCTTAGTACATGTCCCCCATAGTCTCCGATGATTCAAACATCAACAGGTGTACACTAATCAGCCCGCTGTCTGCAGTGCCAGAGCCACTGGAGATAATGGTATTTCTGCACCAGATTTCTTCACTTTGAATTCATCCTTTCATATTTCAACACAGGTATTTCTAATATATAGACCCAATCTTCTATACCTAAATTCAAGTGCAAAATTTCGGAAAAAGTATAAAAGGACAGAGATCGCTACCCGTAGCAGTTTGTCTAAGTTTTGACATATGTTTCACGCCGTATAGGCCCTCAAACTATTAACACTCATGCAGATAAGGATACTACTGGTTTGGTCTGTGGAACATAAAACATAGGATGAAGCAAAAGAATAGCAGGTGGCAACCCAAGGATTACTACAGTTGGTGTAGATATAGCTGTGAGAAAAAAAATGGATCAGCCAATTCCGGTGTTTTTGAGTACATGGGTAATATGTGTTGCATGTTGTAGTTAACCACACTTGCACGCCTACTGAAAAGTGATGATTGAGTTGCTGATATCTGTCTCATGGAGCTTATACAGTACATTTCATATGTTTGGAGACTGGCCGATGAATGTTTTCATGTGTCCTACTGTATAATTTTTTTCTGAGGATCACAAGCCACTGGGATATCACAACAGAGAAAGAAGTTGGTATAGGTTGAAGATGGTACCCATAATTATTGAAAAATGTATTATGTTTGTTCAAGAAGTGTAATAACATTATTACAAGAGAAATAAGCTGTTATTGAAGATGGCATGCTGAGGACAAATGTAAACATATTAGTTTGCCAAAGTCCTTCCAAAAAGTGCTGTAATCTGTCACACTGTCAGAAACAATAGACTCTGGCCATGTATGTAACTTAAAAATATATAAATGAAGGTAATGAAATGAGCCATATTGGTAAACAATTCAAAATAGTGTTGAACACCTGTGAATAGGGCATCTCAGTGTTAAAATTCCATTGATAAATCCTCTCATGGTTTATAGATTATTGGTAAAGGTTGAAGAAGACCAGCTGGGGTTGAGTGAGTCATTTTGTTTCTGAAAAAAACAGCTTAGGCAGAAACATATTAAGAAATGTCTTCAGCGATATATAGCCACCAGTCATACTTTGAAATAAGGTCTACAAGTTTATGAACACTGTGGTGTCCAGCTGTCCTGTAATGGTAATAGTGCAACAACATATTCTGTCATAGTACAGAACATGGGATAAAGATGCAATAGAATTGATTGAAATTATAGATCTGGATATTGTAACTTAATTCTGGATAGACAGCACATCATTTTTGTAGCTGCCACTATCTTTCTGGAAAGTGGCTGTGATAGTAGTAAGACCGATTGGCATGATGAGTCTTTCAAAGTGTCCATAGCTAATTTAGAAAGTCATCTTCCATTCATCTCCAGGGTGTATGCAGACAAAACCAAGTACGACACTCAATTAGTAAAGACTTGGACAGAATGCAGTCTATCAAACAATTCCCAGATAAGGGGTACGGGATACTGGTTTTGCATAGTTATTAGATTCAATATTCTATAGTCCACACATCGGTGCAGATCTTCATAATTTTTGCTCATAAGAAAATGGATGCTCCAGCTGGTCAAGTAGAAAGGCAAACATATGCTTGATGTAGATTATTATAAATACAGTCCTTCAAGATAGCCATTTCTGGTTTCAAAAAGCAGTTGAGCCCCCAAAAAATCAAATTACAGTGTGGAGCTAGTGTCTCTTCAAGTTTCTTATCAAAGACAACTAAAAGGTCCCAAAAGGGTTCAGGAATTTCATTATTTCACAGAACAGAAACTGTAAGTGTGGGGTACATGATAGATAAAGGTATAGTCTTCCTAGCCACTGGCCTATAGATGAAAATTACAGTGGCAGTAGTAAGAATCTAATGTTCATAGTCATAATAAATGTTTCTAAAAAGACCCATGAAGCCAGAATCAACAAGGATTGAAGATTGTATTTGGAGAAAATAAGTGAAACTGCAAGGAACTGTAGCAGCATGAATGCATGAATTAGGTAAGAGATGGATAATTTAGATAGGGACTGCAGTGACAAACGTTTCCTGACGATTTGGAATTTCTTCCATTAGCAATCTGCTAGAACATGTTTCCAGGTTACACATGAAAAAAAAAGTTTTTGCTTATTCAAACCTTTTCTTGTGCTAAAATGGCTTCATTAAGCCTGCTAACTGTATAGTTTGGTTCAGATTCCTATAACGCATAAAATTATTTCCTAATGGGATCGCGAGAAGAAGCTACAGGGGAAGTCAGACATCTGTACTTCTCCTTTTGTCTTTCAGCTAAGCTTCAGTTCAGAGCTGTAAGTAGACATTCTGGTGCCCTGTGTCAGAAAAATCATTGGTGCCCCCCCTCCCCAATATGCTAGATAGGGACGGTGGTCACCAAAGACGCATGCCTAAAAAGGGGTGTTGTCTCACAGAAAAGGGGTATGGCCACACAATAGTACCCCCAATTCAAATTATGCCACACAATAGTGCAACCTTATTTACTGTAAACTAGTGCCCCTTATTAACATTCCAACACACATTAGTGTCCCTTATTCATAAAACATCACAAAGTAGTGACCCTTATTCACGTTACATTACATTCTTGTACCCCTTATACACATTGTGCCACACAGTAGTGTCACTTATTCATATTACACCACACAGTAGTACCCCTTATTGCAAATTATGCTACACAGGAGTACCCCTTATACACATTATATAGACAAAAGCAAAAATAGTCACTGCGCTTTGATGGACAGAATTATAAATTGTTAATATAATCCTTTAGTAGTCTGCTTCTTATTAACTGAAACACTAAAGTTCGAGTATTACACAAAATAGATTTTACTACTGTTTGTAATTACACACAGATACATTTACTAAAAACAGATCCAAATAATAACAAGCAGCCTAAAATAAGTAACTGTAACAATAGCCTGTTTAGGAAGTCACCAAAATACAGTAGCTTAGAATAGATGGGTATGGGTCATTAGCTCGACCACTATTAGTTGACATGCAGTAGGTCGACATGGTAAATAGGTCGACATGTGCTACGTCGACATGAGTTTTTTTACTGTTTTTTGGTGTAGTTTTCTTCGTAAAGTGACAGGGAACCCCAATTAGTGCACTGTGTCCACAAGCTCGGCACAGATTACCATTCCTTACTGTAGTCCACGTGGATCGTAAAGTATGAAAAAGTTCAAAAGTTTAAAAACAAGTATATGTTGACCTATTGACCATGTCGACCTATTGACTATGTCGACCTAATGCATGTTGACCAATAGTGGTCGACCTAATGACTGTCGACCTAAGTGCTGTTGACCTAATGACCGTAACCCGAATAGATTCCTCTTGTCTCTGTGTAGCTTTTCAAGTGTCCAGGTCAATTCAGTACAGACTTGCATGGGACCTAATTAGGGCTTAATTGTGCATTTAGCTTGTTCAGTGAGGGGTAAGTGCCGGCACTTGCATCCCAGTAGCGGTGGTATAATACAAATATGTCCTTATTGTACTGCGCTCACCTCAGCCTGTATACTGATAGTGTGCTACCAGAAATAATAGGAGTAATCAGCTGACTTGAGCATTCTGTACTAATAGTACCTCCCAGACTCTCAGCATCCAACAATGGCCTCAGGAAAAGAGTGCGGTTGGTAGCAGTGTGGCTGTGTCCAGTGGGAGGCAATTCTCCTAGGCGGTGTCCGGCAATAGTTAGAGGATGAAGCGGTGAAGCAACTGTCACAGAGTAAGCTCCAGAGTACTGCAGGGAAACAGCCGGGTGCTCCGCTGCTAACAACATCTCAGAGGGTGCCAGGAAAATAGAAATAATGGTGGCTGCTGGTTCTGCAACCAAGACACCACCCTAGTTACGGCCCTTATTCAGTTGAATCTACAGTATACAGGCTAGTTCATCTTAAATGTCATTATTAAGCCCATCCTGATAAAGGTGGGATTTGGCTGCTACAGTGCCTTGCTAAAGTATTCACCCCCCTTTGCATTTTTTATGTTTTGTTGCCTCACAACATGGAATTCAAATGGATTGCTTGAAGGTTAGCATCATTTCATTCACAGAACATGCTACAACTTTGAAGATTTTTTTTTTTATTGTGAAACATCAAATAGGACAAAATAGCAAAAAAACTTCAGCGTGCATAACTATTCACCCCCCTAAAGTCAGTACTTTGTAGAGCCACTTTTTGCGCCAATTACAGCTGCAAGTCGCTTTGGGTAAGTCTCTATGAGCTTGCCACATCTTGCCACTGGGATTTTTACCCATTCCTCAAGGCAAAACTGCTCCAGCTCCTTCATGTTGGATGGTTTGAGCTTGTGAACAGCAATCTTCAAGTCTGACCACAGATTCTCAATTGGATTGAGATCTGGGCTTTGACTAGGCCATTCCAACACATTTACATGTTTCCCCTTAAACCACTCGAGTGTTGCTTTAGCAGTATGCTTCGGGTCATTGTCCTGCTGGAAGGTGAACTTCCATCCCAGTCTCAAATTACAGGCAGACTGAAATAGTTTTTGCTCAATAATATCCCTGTATTTAGCACCATCCATCTTTCCTTCGACTCAAAACAGTTTACCAGTCCCTGCTGCTGAAAAACATCCCACAGCATGATGCTGCCACCACGTTTCACTGTGGGGATGGTGTTCTTGGGGTGATGGGAAGTGTTGGGTTTGCGCCAGACATAGCGTTTTCCTTGGTGGCCGAAAAGTAAAATTTTAGTCTCATCTGACCAGAGCACCTTCCTCTATACATTTGGGGAGTCATCCACATGCCTTTTGGCAAACTCAAAATGTGCCTTCTTATTTTTAACACTAAGTAATGGACGTTTTCTGACCACTCTTCCATAAAGCCCAGCTCTATGGAGTGTACGGCTTATTGTGGTTACATGCACAGATACACCAGTCTCTGCTGTGGAACTCTGCAGCTCTTTCAGGGTTACCTTTGGTCTCTGTGCTGCCTCTCTGATTAATGCCCTCCTTGCCTGGTCTGTGAGTTTTGGTGACCGGCCCTCTCTTGGCAGGTTTGTTGTGGTACCATATTCTTTCCATTTTGAAGATGATGGATTTGATGGTGCTCCGGGGGATCATCAAAGATTTGTATATTTTTTTATAACCTAACCCTGACTTGTACTTCTCAACAACTTTGTCCCTGAATTGTTTGGAGAGCTCCTTGTTCCTCATGGTGTGATGTCTCTTGCTTAGTGGTGTTGTAGGCTCTACGGCCTTGCAGAAAAGGTGTGTTTATACTGACAGATCATGTGACACTTAGATTGCACACAGGTGGACTTCATTTCACTAATTATGTTGCTTCTGAAGGTAATTGGTTGCATCAGAACTTTTGAGGGGCTTAATAACAAAGGGGAAGAATACATATGCACATGCCAATTTTCAGATTTTTATTTATAAAAAATATTTTTTATATACATTTTTCTAATTTCACTTCACCAACTTAGACTATTTTGTGCAGATCCATCACATAAAATTCAGATAAAAAATAAATAAATTAAACTACAGGTTGCAATGTAACAAAATAGGTAAAAAGCCAAGGTGGGTGCATACTTTAGCAAGGCACTGTATATTCCATTTGGTATCTCCAACCATTAGTGAAGTTTAATATTGTACTCCAGCAAATAGTACGCCTGTTGGATATTGGGTAAACTGTAGCAGCTCTGTGAGTGTCATCAATTGCCTTGTTGATTTTTTTTTAAAAACACTGATAAAGAATTTAACATGTTTCTAAAAATACAATGGCTCAAGCTACAAGAGGGTAATAATTGTGACCACCACAGAGAATCTGATGCATTGGATCGTGGAAGCATTTGAATAATTAGGCTACATTTTTGCAATATTTGGTGGAAGTGAGTTTGGTCACCATCAAATTTCCCAGTTAGCTTTAATATTCAGTAGGTATAGGTTCCAGAGCAAAAGATGCATTGAATGCAATGGTGGATGGCACTGGAGGAATTTAATAAAATTGTATGACAGCTGACTTCCGCTTCCGGGTTCATGGGAGCTGCAGCGTGATCGCTCAGCTCTGCTCCGTGGCCCTCAGCTAATAAAATTTTTTCACGGCACCTTTGCCTCCAATACCCCCCGCACGATTACCTCCCTGCTCCTGAGACCTCAGATGGACAAATTTCTTTCTTCTCCGCACCCCGCTAAGCCGCAGCAGCTGAGCCGCTTGGAGAAGCGCCGAGCAGAGCCTCACATGGCGGCGGGTCAGGACGCTGCGTCACCTCTCCCTGCTTCTAAGAAAGCAGCGGCGCCCTCCCCAGATGAAGACCTTCCGCAGGTACGCAAGGCTCCAGACACCCCAGCCACTTATGGGGACATAGTGGAGGCAATTAAGCATGCAATGACCCCTCTCCTAGCACAGGCAGTGACGGAGATTACCCAGCAAATACAGCAGCTGCAGATCAGAGTGGGAGACACTGAACGCCGGGTTGGTTCTGTTTGCCATGATTTAGCTGATGCACAGAGTGCTATTGAAAGACTCCAGAGAGATATGTATCACCTCTGGAACAAGATAGACGATATTGAAAACAGGACAAGAAGATGTAATATAAGATTAGTTGGAGTTCCTGAATCTGTAAAAGGCCCTGACCTTATGCTTTTCGTGAACACCACTATACCTAAACTCCTGAAAATCGAATCTGAATGTGTTGATCTAGTAGTGGAAAGGGTTCACAGACTTGGACCATCCCCGAAACCGCATGACAAAAGGCCAAGGGTGGTCATCTTTAAATGTCTAAGTTATCTCCACAAACTTGCTATATGGAAGGCGTCCCGCAGAGAGCACACCTTGATTTTCGGAAGGTTCCCGGATTCGTATATTTCAGGACTTTTCGGTTGAACTTACTAAGGCACGTAAAGCGTTTTCGCCAATCTGCTCTTCACTAGTGGCAGCCAAACAAAAGTTTGCCCTTATGTATCCAGCCAGACTCCGTATCTTTATGGATGATAAACATTATGACTTTATCTCTCCTGCTGATGCTCAGGCCTTTTTAGATGAAGGATCTCGGGCAGCATATGACGACATTTCTGACGCTCCAGCGAATACCAATGCTTGAATGGACATTTTCAATTGCATTCTACCTGTCTCTCCTCATATAATTTCTCGTACACTGTCCCCGTCTATGTTCTGATTGTTAGTATGCTATATGCCATACACGCTCTGAGTAGGGGATACAAGACCTTACCAGTCTCTGCTTGCTACCTACCATATGCTGTTTTATATATAATACCGTGGTCATCTTATAGTTTAAGATATTTGAGACGTGCTATTTTAGCTACTAAAAGATGACTATAGATTTCTTATATCACTACCCCCCCTTTCCCCCCCCCCCTTTTTCTTCTTTTTTTTTTCTCCCTTCCCCTCACCTTCCCCTCCTCCTCTCCCCTCCCCCCCCCCCCTCTACCTTTTACATCTTAATATATGTCTTAATATTCACAAACAATATTAGGGGTATGTATACTCATGTTTTGGGCCATGGAGCCTCTACCATGTCCCGATCGAGGATTATCTCATAGCCATAGTGATTGCACGGCTCTACTGATCTCTATTTCTCACACAGTTCGGAGGTTACCTTTGTTGGAGTTTGATAACTCTTCCGCATGTTACTCATGCATCGATGCATTTTCCTGTACATGTTTCGTTTGTTTTTGTCTTGTGTCTCCCCCTACCCTCTTGTTCTTTCCCATTTCTGTTTTTTCCCCTTATCTAGGATAATCAGTGGATTCTTGGAGACATACTCCTTCCCTCAGGCTTTCCATTCCCTAATCCCAGGGTAACGAATGTTAAGATTGGTTCCATCAACATCGGGGGATTTCATACTCCGGCGAAGAGACGTAAGACACTCACATACCTGAATAGGCTCATATTACATATTGCTTGTATTCAGGAAACACACCTGTCCGCTGCTGAAACGATTAAATTGCAAATGCTTAATTGGCAGGTTCTTGCATCCGCCCCCTACAATACTAAATCTAGGGGAGTAGTAGTCCTAGTCTCCAAATCCTTACCTATAGATGAAGTGTCTGTCCAAGCAGACCCAAATGGCAGATATGTAGTGGTGTCTTTCCGACTTTACACAAAAACCTACACACTCTGCACTCTCTATGCTCCTAATGTTTAAACTAAAACCTTTTTCAAGACCATACTTCGTATTTTGCTTCCCCTCGCTTCTTCCAATATTGTTTTATGTGGATATTTCAATCTTATATCTCACATACACTTAGATAAATCTCATCCTAAACCGCGTGCACCCTCTCTCCCTAAATTAGGGGTCCCTGCCCTTTTTCATTTGCTGCAAATGATTGATGTATGGAGGGCTACTCACCCAACTGATAAAGGCTATACTTGCTTGTCCTCGGCACACCACACGTTTTCTAGAATAGATTACATTGCCCTCTCCAACTCGTTGTTTGCTCAAGTTGTTGAATCTGATATTGAACCAATTGTTATTTCAGATCACGCACTTGTATGGGTAACCTTTAAAACACAGCATGAAATTTCTGACCACAAAATCTGGAGGTTCCCTGCCCACTTACACAAATCCCCAAATTTTATTTCTCATGTCAATCATTCCTGGGATGAATTTCATCTCAATAATGAAAATAACTTGGCCTCGGATCCTCCCCTATACTGGATGACGGCTAAAGCAGTACTAAGAGGGTCTATTATGTCTTATGAATCTCAATTGAAAAAGAAAACCTCAGAATCCTATCTTGTAAAACAACAACTACTTACTGACGCGTATTCTACCTATACTAGAGAACCGACACCCACAAATAGGACAAATTATCTCACGGCACAGGCTCACTTTGATGATATTCTCCAATCACTAACAGATAAGTATCAGTTTGCATCTAATTTTAGATATCATCAATTTGGCAATAAGACGAGTAAATTACTCACTAATATTCTGAATGGCACCAGACCTGCTATGGCGGTCCACCCATTACTATTGCCTGATGGTTCCCACACTACATCCAATAAACAAATTACTGATGTTATGAGAACGTTCTATGCTGAACTATACTCTGCACCCCAATCATTAGATCCCTCAGGGCCAACTGTGGAAACGGATTCTTCTTCACATATTCCTCCTTCTTTGACAAATCTATCATTACCCCCTGTCCCTGAAGAATATCTTTCACAACTGAAAAATCTTATATCGTTAACAGAAGTCCAAGACGCAGTTAAAACACTTAAGCAAGCTAAATCTCCTGGTCCAGAAGGGTTTAGTGGTGACTTTTATAGGATGTTCAGTGATAGAATTTGCCCTATATTGGTCTCTGTTTTTAATTCTATCCTTTTCAGTCACAATACTCCCCTTTATTTTAATTCAGCCATTATTAAGGTCCTCCCTAAACCAGGTAGGCCACATGATATACCTGGGTCTTATAGACCAATTTCCCTGTTAAATTCGGATTATAAATTATTAACAAAAATACTCGCTACCAGATTAAATCCTGTATTGCCACACATAATTCATCAGGACCAGACGGGTTTTATTAAAGGCAGGCACTCTGTTGTAAATATTAGGAAAGTTTTAGCCGCAATCCAGGCATTTTATGACAAGGCTTCAGACAATGGTGAAAAAATGATACTCAGTGTAGATGCAGAAAAAGCCTTCGATTTAATACTATGGCCTCATCTGTTTTCCACCATGGAACGCTTTGGTTTCCCTGCTCTTTTTATTTCTTTCATTCAGACTCTGTATAAATCTTCTTCCTCCCAGATAGCCTGTAATGGCTTCTTGTCCCCACCTTTTCCTATTCAGAGAGGCACGAGGCAAGGGTGTCCCATGTCCCCACTCCTGTTTGCCTTGGCGATCGAACCACTAGCAATGTCACTCCGATCAGCTCCTTTGTTCAGAGGTATATCAATTGACTCCTCGGAACTAAAAGTCTCACTTTTCGCTGATGATATGCTCCTTTTTATTTCGAACCCTGAGACTTCCCTCCCTGCAATTATGGCCATAATATTAGCATATCATACTCAGTCTGGAGACAAAATTAATGTTTCTAAATCAGATATTTTACCTATAACAGCCCTGTCTGTTTTGACCCAATCCTTGCCGATAATAAGTCAATTTACTATTCAAGACCACTCTATAAAATACTTGGGGATTCAAATTACTAAGAACCCACTTCAAATATACAAGGCCAACTTTACACCTTTACTTAATAAAGTTCTCTCTCAATTAGATGGATGGAATAAATTACCATTATCTCTACTGGGTAGAGCAGCAGTAGTCAAAAGTATAATTTTCCCAAAAATTTACTACGCAAAACAAATGCTTCCTTGTACCATTTCTTCTCAAGATGTCATCAAACTTAATAAAGCCGTTTCATCCTTTCTATGGCAGAATAAAAGACCCAGGTTAACCTTCCTGAAATTGACAAAAAAGAGAAGTGGGTCTGGGAATCCCAGATTTCCAGCTGTATTCTAGGGTTGCACAATTCCGATACATATCAGATTGGTTATTGGAAACTTCAGACTATGTTGATTTTACTCTAGAAAAATCTATTTTCCAGCCGTTCTCTCCGGGGGCCCTCCTTCATTCCCCAATACAACTTATTCCCTCATCTGTTTTACAGCACATACTTTTTAAAGACACGTATGATAGCTGGCTTACAATACACAAGACTTTACAATCTACCCACAGGTACTCCCCGTTTATCCCAATATGGGGCAATCCAACCTTCCAGCCATCCCTACACAACCCCGCAATTAGATTGTGGCGTAAGAAGGGATTAAACTTAGCAACAAAACTGTTTGACCCGGGTGGTCATATTTTCTCCTTTGCACACATAGTAGAACGATACGACATACCTAATTCTCATTTTTATCTATACCTCCAGATACGCCACTACATATCTTCCTTGCAAAATACCTATCCATTTACTAAGGTTAATTTACCTTTTGCGAACCTGCTTCGTTCCCTACCATTCTGTAAGTTTAAATCTTCATCCCTATACACACTACTCCTCTCTCCACGTACTGACAAAGGTGTTCTACCTCTATTAGAATCTTGGAAAAAAGATGTACCAGATGTTGATGGAATCCATCAATTATTACAGCATTACACCAAAACTATGTCTATTTTACATTCTGCATACCTCCAGGAAGTACATTTTAAAACCATCCATAGGATATACATAGCACCAGCACAAAGGAAATATATGGACTCTTCAGAATCTGGATCGTGCCCTAAATGTAGAATGGCCAATGCTAAATGTTTCCATTGCTTTTGGACTTGCTCCAAAATACTCCGCTTCTATCGCAAGGTTCTTTCATTCCTTAATGTGACACTGAACCTATCCCTTACCCCCCATCCTTTAGCCTGCCTTTGTGTCAGTTTTTCACACTGGGCATTAACCTTGCAACAGAAACAAGTTATCCCCTTCCTAACGGTAACTTTGACCCTAGCTAAAAAACTTATCTTAACTTACTGGACCAAGAAGCATGCCCCCTCGATCCAAGAATTGAAAGCAAGATTATTGCAGTTATTGTATTTTGATAAAAGGGCACTCTCCCTTAACCCAGGCTATCGAATATCAAAATTCATTGATAAATGGGGACAATTTATATCTTCCTTGGATATCAACTTACAATCAAACATTTTAATGGCTGTACATACTGGTAACTATACGGTCTAATAATGTTTTGGAAATAGGATACTGTGTTATGGGTTAGATATTTGTAATGTATGTCCCAAGTCCCCATTTTGCTATTTACCTGGTACCCCTTTTTATTACAAGGGTTCATCTCATGCTTCCTCCCTTACCCGCCTCTTCCCTACCTACCACCCATGTCTGCGTCTCCCCCACACATGATGTTCGTAAATGGTTTTGTGGATATTTGTTTTTGTAACACTATAATGACGCTTCTGTCTTTAACATTGTTGGAATTATTGGAATTCTTTATAAATACTGTAAAAGCTATAGATGAATCTGCAGTTCTATAACTTATGTTACAATGTATACCTACACACACAGTGAAACTAGTTGCTTTATACATTAACCCCGTTCTAAATTATATGTTTGTGTTAAAACTGCTGTACTGGCTAGTACTGGGTCTCACATCTTAGACCAATTACCTTTAGTATTCCTGAAACATTGTCTTTCTTATATAGTCGTATTGACGACAATATTTTGTCTTACTGAGTATAATTTGAATTTGTACACTGTCTTAAAATTGTGAAAACCTAATAAAGCGTTGAAATGAAAAATTGTATGACAGCTAAACTTGAGGCGTTTGAGTTGTTTGAACCAGTGCAAGTTTTAGGCTTCAGCCATGGCCCCAATGGAATGAATGAAAAAATGGCCTGATTATTCTGTCACAGAGCTGCAGTGAAATGCAGAGCAGAGGTTCTGCTATTATGTAAAGACCACTCAAGGATCCCAATTGCTGAGGAGTTTCAGGTCCAAAATTATTAACAATCCACAAACATCCCATCCAGAGTTGTTGTCTGAGTAGCTGAACTTGGGAAGCAATTGACAAAGAATGTTGATTCTGAGCTAGAGTCTGATGCTCCAGTCAAATCTCATGCTGGCTCCACCAATGGCCTCATTAATTTAATCAAGAAGAACCGATCCTGAATCTGGGGTCAGGATAGCTTCCAATAGATGCACATCTGAAGTCAATCAGCTTTCAACAAAAAGCATATTTCTGACTGTAGTCTGTTTGGGCCAGAATCCAGATAGCCAGCAAAGAAAGAAATCGGGAAGAGATGAACTTTGGTGCAAAAGCACATTAGTCAAAACAACTAGTGCAGAAAGGAACCAGCTTTATATGACTGCAGATTTCAGGGATTGGAAACAGCTTTATATGCCTGCAGATTTCAGGGATTGGAAACAGCTTTATATGCCTGCAGATTTCAGGGATTGGTTGCAAGCAGGAAAGGTGTGAGGAGCATGTAACATGCACATTCATGAAGGTCAACTTCTTCTGAATGGGATCTTCTGATAAACAGTTCCACACCTAAACCACAGAGTCTACATGATCTGAGATAAAGTACTGCAGAGATTGTGTTTGCCTTTGAAAGTGTGACACTAGGTATTTGCCATCTTGGGTCTAAACAAACCATCAATTTCTCAGCAAACAGAAAACTCCATAAGGCAACACTGTCAATGTGGCTAATTGCACAGTTAGAGAGAGCTCTCTAAATTGCATCCTGCTACAGTATACTGTACTTTTCCTCTATGACAAATACATCCATTAGTGATAGTTAGCAGTCATAGTTTTGGCTGGTTTGGGATTCTGCTATAAGTAATTATAAACTGTCGATCACCAAGAACATCAGAATTGTCATGAAGTGTAAATTCATTCTCATATTGATCAATATATACAGTACCATCATCATCAGAAAGGACAGCAATGCTAGGTGTACAATGGACATAGCACTGACAGTTTTAGTTCCTGACTGATAAATTACAGTACCCCTCAAACTACACCAACAGTAAATATTTATGCAGTACTTGTCTAGACTGACCATGAAATTGCAATACTACATCTCGTAATTAACATACACCAGCTATAGGAATTAGTCATGGTCATCTAATTGTAATTTCAGATGTGCTTCATTTTCACCACTAAAGACTTGACATACTGGGCGTAATTCAGGTTGCATCGGAAACGCAATGTCACCCCAATTTAAGCGTCGGGACTTCCGTGTGCATGCGCAGGTCCCGTCCTGAGCATGTGCGCACAGTTTATGCCGTTAGCCCGCATTAACTGCGAATGCCTCTGCATGACTGACAGGCAGAGGCATTCACGGGGCAGGCAGGGTGCGGCGATGGAGCGTTTATCGGGGTGGCACGGGGTAAACGGAGGAATGTCAGCTGCGTTTTTGGGGTGACTACGTGTCATCACATGCAGCCACTCCGATCGAAAAAATTGGGGTGGGACTCCTGCCGGCTTCCATAGTTTCTGCATCCATGCTCTAATTGCTGCGCAATCGCAGGTAGAACATGATCGCAGTTGGTGGGCAGCGGATAGCATGCTGGGCAGCCTAGCCCTGCAATGGGCGGCCCACAGCATGCGATTGCCAAAAAGCAGAATCTGCTACTCTTACTGAATTAGGCCAACTATCCTCAAAATCTGCTAAATCCTCACTAATTTTATATGATTTGATAAAGGAGGATGATTAAGATATAGAAGTTTTGTTTTTTTATCTCAACATAGTCTAGCCAGTCCAATACTTAAGTTGAAGAGAAGTTTGTGACCATTTTAGGTGGTGCATTTTCTTTTCTTCATCTATTCTCTGTAAAGTACTGGTCAATCAATACAATTAAATTGGATATTATGACTTGTAATGATAAAGGGCTTTAATTAGCGAAGGTAGACAGAATAACTAGTAATTAACACAGCAATAAATGCATTTTTCAATAGTAAAAGACTTGCAATAAAAACATCAATCAATCGATTGATATATAAATGACTGCATAAATAGCTAGTGGTGGTGAGTAGTACAGATCATTTTCTTTCAGATACAGTACTTATGATTATAATGGAAAAAAATGGTTTAAAGGTGCCCATACACCTTAAGATTTATCTTCCAATCTGGCTGGTTGGTACGAAAATCTGGTAATGGATGTGAGCAAATTACATGCATGGGAGCAAATGACAGTTGACCATTTCAAATGGTCAACTGTCATTTGCTCACATTCATTACCAGATTTTCGTTCCAACCAGCCAGATTGGAAGGTAAATCATTAGGTGTATGGGCACCTTAAGAAAGGTAACACAGTTGTAACAGACGTTTACTGTATTACTGTTACAATTTGGCCAGTTTGTTTGCCCAACCAGTAGGATTTCATGTGCTTCATGTGGCAGAATTTGGCTTTCTCTACTTCTACCCCAACAACATTGCAGAGCCAGAGTGGTCCCAGGTAGGTATACTGTAGATTATAAATGTAATGAAATGCAGAAGTGCAACAACTGTGCAGAATAACACTGGGCAGAGTAAGAGAGAAACAACAGAACAGAACCCCTTGGATTACATTTTCAGCAATGTGCATAGAATTACAGTACAGCCACATTGCATATTTTATTGTGCACCTTTATGGCGGAGTGAGGGAAAATGTGCGATGTTGTAGTCTACCAGGTTCCTGCATTCCAACTCTCTCTACAGTATTCTTACAGAAGTTCACGGACATTGCCCCTAAAGTTCACAGTGACAAAACTTTGCAGTGTTGCAAAATGGATGTTTCGTCACAGAGTGTGGTATGGAAAGCGACATTCAGAATGTAGACAAGTTCCGAATGTCGGCAGTCATAATGTCAACATAGACAATAGGTCGACATGGTTAATATGTCAACATGTTCATGATGTTGGCATTTAACGTGTACTTCAATAGACTGAGATTGTAGGGCTAAGAAAATAGGTTAAAAAATGTCTAAAACAATCTGCACAGTAGACAATCAGGACATGCTGCAGCACTCTTTATACATTAAGTAGTGTATGTGGATTATTTAGTAATTAGAAACACTCAATGAGAGGTATTATCTTGTATCTACTGTACTGAGTGAAATTCAACATTATCTATATATTATAAATTCAAATTTGAGTAAATTGCAGCCAACAGATTTTCTGGGCTATTATCCATATTAAAATAGCTTGAACATATTCACAAAATAGAACATAGTGCATCCTGATTTACAGGGAAAATGCATAGTTTCCTTAATAATTTTACACAACTGACCTTTAATGATACAAATTTACATAGCAATTAAAAATGACCCCCATCAGTGAAGCTCCTCACAATGACAATCACCCATATTATATTATACTGTATTTACGTCAGGAAAGTGGAGTTACAACACAGTACTGACATTTACCATTGCAATATGGCATGTGCCTCCAGTATGTAGTAAAATCTACTACCCCATCAGAAGTGGCAGAGATGGAGTGCTCTGTGTGTGGAGAAGAGCTTTTTAGTATGTAAGAGGAGTTTACATATAACAGCAGAGAACGTCTACAGTTCCAGGACTGGCTTTTATCACAGAAACAAAGAAAATGAAGTACACAGAGTTAAATATAATGTGTGCTGCATCACTGTGTTTGTTACGTTGGTAAAGGTGGGCTGTGTACAATCAGCCTCCAGCTATTTGAATACATACTACACAGTGAGCTTACTGTTAACTGGAAAGTATGTTTAAATTGCTATGGATAAAAAGCATGGCAACCGAGCACAACCTACCAAAGTAATTCAAGTGCTTAATTCAGCCTCCACATTATGACTCATGTTCCTGTGTACTTGAATTTCCTTTGTGACAGAATTATTGAATGTTCTCTTATTCTCCTAAGATGTGTAGGCTGATTATAGTGTGGGCTACCATAAAGCACAGGCAGAGGCTGGTAATTGTATGAGAGTCAAATGCATTACAAAATTATGCTACTGAAGTACAGTAATCTATCTATCTATCTATCTATCTATCTATCTATCTATCTATCTATCTATCTATCTATCTATCTACCTACCTATCTATCTATCTATCTATCTATCTATCTATCTATCTATCTATCTATCTATCTATCTATCTATCTAATGTTTGGCAGTAAGCAAACTGATCTCAATCAAACACAAATGCAGTTTCCTTTCCGAAACAAGTATTGGCATCAATATGTGCATTCACGGTTTCAAACGCAGTTACTACAATATTATAATATAAATTGAAAAAATATTATGATACATTGAATAATCATGATAAATTTTATAAAACATATTGTCTTACCCTAAAGAATTCCTTAGTTGACCCTGAATCCAATGTCCCATATGCAATTTCTGTTTGTTTGGAAAGGTCTTCCGCACTTTCAATAGGTGACACCATCCGTTCGACAGTAAGGAAGGCAGCTAAGTTAGCCGTGTAGGATGAAATTATTATCAAGGTAAAGAACCACCACACACCTCCAACAATGCGACCAGATAGGGATCTAATAACAAGTATGAGATGCATCTTTTAAATGAAATGAATGTTGATACAGTAATACTAATAAGAATTTCATAACAAGCAATTACATTTGGTAGTAAATTAAAATGTATGCACAGCGACTTCATTGTCGCACCTTCATTTTTGCTGTAATTTGTTTGTTTTTGTGACAGAAATTACATCTATAAACATAAACTCATACAAAAAATATATTACACAGATAAATGTGGGCAGCACAGAATTGTGAAACATATACTGCAGACTGTACCGTTGCTGATGTTGGCATCATTTTTTGAACTCGCTCTTTACAAATGATGATGCTAAGCAGGACCTGAGCAATGTGCTAGAGAACAGATATCTCGCAACCGCCAGTAATTTCGCAAGCAGTAAATCCCATTCACAAATGCAAATTAAACCACATAAACTGCACATTTTAAATGTGGCTGAACATGATTACTAATAGTAACAGCAATTAATTTCTGATCTTCCTGGCAACTCTTATTGTATCTTATGTTTGCCAACTGCAGGTACTGTAGGCACCCTGCAGCCTGCAGAATGGACCCAGAGAATCCCCCATGCACTCTTCTGCTGCCTAGCCCTGGCAGCCACATCCCCTCAATGTGATGTTATGATCAGGGCAGTAAGTGAGCCTGGCTGGGCCGAGGTACTTCCAAGGGGGCGAGGTCTAATCACAGGAGGCGTAGCCATGCACCCTTAGAAAAAAAGACAGAAAAAAATAGTATTTGAAGCGCCTCCATGGCCACACAGCAGACCAGCAGCTGCTGCTGCCAGGTAAGGAGGGGTGGGACCCAGGGGGGGTGGGATCCTCCATCAAACCTGGGCCCGGGTAATTAGTACCCCCCCCCCCTTTCCCCTCTCTGCGCCTCTGGTTATGATGCCACATGTTTGGGGATGAGGCTTGTAGAGGATGGATATTGCTGCATCTCGGGGGTTACCAACCCACTAAGCATAGATACAGATGTGACCTTATTAAACTATCGTTCTGGACAGACATTTTCAGGGCTCTGCGTGATACAATAACATTTTGCAATCAAGTGTCCATAATAACGTGTCACAAGCTAGTATCCTATAACGTTTTATAGATAACGTGTCACAAGCTAGTATCCTATAACGTTTTATAGATAACGTGTCACAAGCTAGTATCCTATAACGTTTTATAGATAACGTGTCACAAGCTAGTATCCTATAACGTTTTATAGATAACGTGTCACAAGCTAGTATCCTAAAACGTTTTATAGATAACGTGTCACAAGCTAGTATCCTATAACATTTTATAGATAACGTGTCACAAGCTAGTATCCTAAAACGTTTTATAGATAATGTGTCACAAGCTAGTATCATATAACGTTTTATAGATAACGTGTCACAAGCTAGTATCCTATAACGTTTTATAGATAACGTGTCACAAGCTAGTATCCTATAACGTTTTATAGATAACGTGTCACAAGCTAGTATCCTATAACGTTTTATAGATAACGTGTCACAAGCTAGTATCCTATAACGTTTTATAGATAACGTGTCACAAGCTAGTATCCTATAACGTTTTATAGAATACTAACTTATGTAACTTTATCACAAGGTTATTTTTCATTAGCATATCACTCAAAGCCACTCTAATTGTTATATACAGCCATAGGGATAGAGGAATGAGGACACAGCTGTATGCACATTATATAAAATATTTTGTAGTGTCATTTATATTGAGCTATAAAAATGTGTGCTCACAGAGCAGACAATAATTTATTTCATGCAGCTAGTTTTCCACAAATGTGTCACTTTAGACTTAGATATTTATGATGTGGCTTTCTGCAGTGGCTCCAAAGTGTCTGGATTTATCTAGGCGGGGAGAAAGTTTGGAATTTTAGAAATATTGTTTTAGTTTTGCGCTATTATCTCCTCAGTGTGTCAAGGGTGCCAGGCATGAGTTTATGCAACCAAGGGCAAACAAATTTGACAACTACGAGGCAGCTAAATTGTGGCCCCGATGTATGATCCTCTGTTATGGGGGGAGAAATGGTATCAGAGCTTGTTATGTGCACTAATACCGCTTCCAAGCCCATGTATGAATCTGGCAGTGTGTGGTAAGTGACAGGGGCGCATAGCACTGCAATATGTAAGATAGCACGCCAATATGCAGGGAAAGATATGAACGGTCAGTAATACTGACTGTTTTGACACCTGCAGCTACAGGGAGACATAGCACATCAGCACTAGACTGTGTGCATTGACAGGCATCGCCAGAGGGGGGGAGTACATCTCAGCGCTAGGGCTTTCTCTCACTAAAGAGGCAAAGCGAGAAGAGCCATATCGGCATAGTGGAACAGTATGAAAAACCGGCGGCCAGCAGTATACCGACAGTGGGATCCCGGCCACCGATATGCCACATGTTATATTCTCCCTCTTTGGGTGTCGTGGACATCCATAGAGTGAGAAAAGCCTGTGGCGCTGGGATTCCGGCGGTGGTATTTCACCGCTAGTCAGGATTCCGGCGTTGGCATTGTGACGTCCTGGATCCCGACTAGCGGTATTGTAACCGCATCCCCCACCATACATCTGCCTGTGTTCCTTGTGATAGCAGCAGCTGGGCAGACCAGATACTGTATGTCTTCTTTAATATGGGTTAGGGACATACAGTATATGCATGCAAAAATCACTCCTAGTTTTGCAACATGCAGTTATTTAAACGAGAGTCAATGGGAGAAGAGAATCCCCTAGTTTAATGGGCTGTAATCTCTTACAATGCCTGCAGATAGATGTTTCCACATCCTAGAAGATGAAGACAGTGTCATCAATGTCCTTTCATGTTTGTGATTTATTTAAGGTAAACTAGGCTCATCAAATAGTCATTTATAAAAAAAAAACTTTTAAAAGTTTAAACAAATGAAAAGTGCAGTAGGCAGGAACTTAATTTGCTGTTTTCATGTAGAGTTTTTTTTTGGGTGGCAGTACCTAAATGCAGCTTGGGGTTGTGCACATATGCTTAAGCAAGTATTTATACATAATTTATACATAGTTAAATGTGCTGTATAGCTTTTTTCATATGGACCTATTCACATGACAGCATGGAGATAGAGTGCACTCAAAACTTTTGGTATTCTGTGCCCTGAACTGTGTCTACAGGTGGCCCAGGGTTTTACTTCCTGTGTCTCCCTCCAGGTACCTTGGAGTGAGTGGTACTTGCTGCTTAGTTGTTTGTATCACTTAGTCTCGCATCTCTTGTGCAACTGCATCTGATACATTATCACAACTTTGAGTTTAAGTCCTGGGGACAACCAAGTACTGGCAAACACATAGCATTCTATCGGAACAGGGTATGATCTAGATATGTATTGTTAAGATCAGGTTTAATAATTTATCTTGTGCATGGGTTATGTAACACTACAGTATGCAACAGATTATTATTTTTTATTTGGAGAGAGATTTATATTTAGAATATTTAATTAATTAAAAAAACAGGCTTACTTGGTTACTTACTTATGACATATCTCTTTAAACAAGCTTTTCATGATTATATAGTGCATTTAGCATCAAATACTTAATTCAAACATGTACATCTTGCCTTCATGTTAGAGAGTGTTCTCCTCATAAAGATAAGATCACTAGAGGATCTATTTTTGAAGTATTGAAAAGGGAGTTATTATTGCTTCCTCCTATTTAATAAGTGGGATTACTGATTCCTTCTATCCCTCTATGTAGATTGAAACTGTCTCCATATCATTTGCATACAGTCTGCAGTGACTGTTCTATTTATTTTGAGATGACATTACCCAGTTGTCATCTATGGGGGACATGTGAACACACAGAGACTTTACAAGTTCCCCTCTGGGTTACGTCCAACTGCCCTATTTTGCCTAAAGAGGAGCCCCAAATCTCAACCCATATTGCTGTAATATGTGGCTATATAAAATGTTAATTTGTGTGTGGAAATTGCAAATGTTAATAAATAGATCCCTATATTATTTAATGGAAGTTATTTACTTAACAGTACAGTATAACATTACACTATAATACGTATATGTAAATTAGGTACTGTATAATTGCATAGCTATAGGAAACAATTGCACATCTATAAGGGAGATTACATATATATGTATCACACAGTAAAGTAAGATACAGAATTAAAATAACACTGGAGCTTTGACCCAACCACTTGGCACATGCTTCATCAACTACAGTAGGTACACTTTAAGTAATGTTAGTTTTTATTAATATTGTTTTATGGGTTGACTGACTGTGTATCTCTGAATCACTTACCCACCCCCCACCCCCGTATCAAACTTCTTTCTCTGTTTATATTTTTACTAGTTACCAGAATAATGGAACAACATAACAGTAATGTCAGAGCGCGAACAGTGCAACATTTAAATTGCTCTGTCGGATGCCATCTAGTGGCCGCCCGCACACAAAACACCTGAATTCCCCCCCATACATACTGTCTATTATTTTGAAATGTTGCGTCTGATGTATATGATTTGTAGATATGCTGATTTGACGAAGTATTATTGTTGATGATTTATTATCTTGTCTGTGTTGTATTTAAAAGATCTGATTTTGTCCTAACTGTGTGGCATACTACGTACCATGTTATATTGAAGCACTTTAATAAAATGTTTTTCAAAAACATTTTTCAAATTAACACTGGAGCAAAGAAATAGAAGCCTGTTATAACAGAACACATTTTCATTTTCATCTGGTAACTTTGTGACTTGTAGCACTGTTTAATGTGTGTTATATTCGTAATTGCTGTTACCTTTATTTTAGTGCTTCTAAACTAAATTGCATTTAACTGGCCTTAGCAAGTGGCTAAAATTATGATCAGGGCAGACAAGTTTTATTCTTTCTCTCTTCTGTTAATGTACAGTGGGTTTAATTACACAGTAGGTCATACCGTTGTCATGACAACGGCAGTATATATTTAAACATTATTCCTTTTTTCTTGATAAAGAAGTGAGAACAGTGCAGAGAAAATAATTTAATACTACATCTATGCAGAGAATTAGACATTTAGGTGTCTATTCATGAAGCAGTGAAAAGGGTGGAGAAGTGAACCAGTGGAGATGTCGCCCATGGCAACCAATCAGCCCTGAAGTAACATATAATAAATAACATATATAATTTGCATACTATACAATTGTACGGAGAAGATGAATGGTTGCCATGGGCAACTTCTCCAGAGGCTCACTTCTCCACTCTCTTCACTTCTTCACTTCTTTGTGAAAAGCAATGATGATAAATAGTTGCACTAACAGAGTAACACACTATACATGTAATGACTAATAGCTTTGATACAGCTAAAACCTGCTTATTCTAGTCTATTCTAGTCTAGCGTGAAAATCCAACATATCTTGCAGCTATGGTACTTCTGATCATCTCCATTGTTTGACAATAGAAGTCCAGTGTGGTTAAAGGTGGGTTCACACTAGGCGACATGCTCTATGAGCGACATCTCCTAGTGTTTCCGGCTGCCGAGCATACGCATTGAGCGATATGATGTTCATATCGCTTAGTGACTTCACGCCGCAGCCAGGTCGTGCAGGCTGCTTTTGGATGACAGTCCAAATTGAGCTGTTGCGGGGCCACGCATCGCTGGTTGGCGGTAGCATACACACTTGCCGAGAAAGTGAGCAACGGCACTCAGGAAGGATGAAACTGAGCGATGTTGGCAAGTGTGTATGCGTCTTAAGAGTGAGCTGAGGCTTTCTGACAGGCAAACATTCTAACTAACTCTTTAAATAAACACCCAGCTGAAAGGAACAACAACATATACTGTATCTCTATGGCAAGGATCTCTTGCTAAGGGGCTGACATTTTCCACAAACTGGTAGTACAGCTTTAACGTTCACAGGACTATCCGGATTGACTTTAATTCAAACCTAATTTCCTCAATGCCCATTTACTCAAGGCTGATTATTCAGTAATTAGGGGCTTGTACCGTATATTCATATTGGGACATTTTAGAGATTGTGATTGCAGCTTTCTAGTTATGTCTACCCATTGCAAGTACAAATGAAATATTTTTACTGAGTGCTGATTCCTGTATTTTATGTCTACCCATTGCAAGTACAAATGAAATATTTTTACTGAGTGCTGATTCCTGTATTTTATGTCTACCCATTGCAAGTATAAATCAAAAATATTTTTACTGAGCGCTGATTCCTTTATTTTATGTCTACCCATTGCAAGTACAAATGAAATATTGGTATTAAATATATGTATTTATTTTACTCACAAGCCATACTTATTTATTTACATTATATTCATTTTAGTGCGGTTTTTACAATCAGCCATAGAGAAGCTTAGTTTTTGAGACTGACCACCACTCACAGCTCCTTTAATCTCATTGGCAGCACCTTAATTGGATTATTTAGTTGCTGCTTCTGAGATGTCAATTTACTGTGACAGACTGGCAAGTGCATGCAATTCATCTCTAAGTAGTAACTTCTGAATAATAAACATAACAGACTAGATGATCTGGTGGTCTGTAGCCAATACGTTGGCTACCAGTGCCTAAATATGTACTTTTCTAGCAATACCATTTATAGTTATGCTACACATCAGGTCTGGGAGAGCTGCCCAAAACTCAAGAGTTTGG
Source organism: Pseudophryne corroboree (assembly GCF_028390025.1). Lineage (NCBI taxonomy): Eukaryota > Metazoa > Chordata > Amphibia > Anura > Myobatrachidae > Pseudophryne > Pseudophryne corroboree. Next base: position 966,092,706 of record NC_086444.1, read on the forward strand.
AGAGTGAATTAATTAATCTCTCTCTCTCTCTCTCTCTATATATATATATATATAGAGAGAGAGAGAGAGAGAGAGAGAGAGAGAGAGAGAGAGAGAAAGATTAGTGAATTCACTCTCCGAACTCTTGAATTTTGGGCAGCAACCCCAGACCTGATGTGGGAGGGACTTAGAGACATAAATTGTGTCACTGTGGCCCGGGCCCTGCTGCTTGAGGCCACACTGTATAGCAGGGGCAGGGTTTATAATGAAGGAATGAACTGTATAAGCACATGAGAAAATTAAGGAATGCAGTTCATTATTTCTGCTTGATATTAGGGAAATCAGAGTGGATTAAAGATGTAATACAGTTTTACTATATACTGTACTTATCACAGTATAAAAGTGCATCATGAAATGCCATTATTGATACTGTATATAATTGACCAAAAGTAAAACTGATGGAGCAAAAGTACTGTAAGAGTATGATTCATATTTGTAAGAATTTGCAAAGCACTTCTAGAGAGCAACAACTATTTTTATACTCACACACTAGGTAGTCATAAAATGATTATTAAAAGTCCTTAGGGCTGATGCAAAGTTGTAAGTAAAATGGGTGTACATTGCTCACAAGTAACCAGTATGGAAAAATGGTGCATTTACATACAAATGCATGTCTGATTGCATCTCAGAATGTGTCTGCTACTGCATGAGTAGTACATACAGTACACCTGGCTTACTACAAGTCATTAGCATTATAACAGGTGCAAAAGGTAAGCCCCAAAAAGGATGTATATTAATTTCCGTGCTGGTCTGCATGGCCCACATTTTAACAAGCCCTCACTGAACTGTGCCTATGTGAGCTCTGCCTCTTTCCACCACAGATCTGCAAGGGCTGTTTTGTCCAAACTGTGCACATAGGGGGTAATTCCAAGTTGATCGCAGCAGGAACTTTGTTAGCAGTTGGGCAAAACCATGTGCACTGCAGGGGGGGCAGATATAACATGTGCTGAGAGAGTTAGATTTGGGTGGGTTATTTTGTTTCTGTGCAGGGTAAATACTGGCTGCTTTATTTTTACACTGCAAATTAGATTGCAGATTGAACACACCATACCCAAATCTAACTCTCTCTGCACATGTTAAATCTGCCTCCCTTGCAGTGCACATGGTTTTGCCCAACTGCTAACAAAATTCCTGCTGCGATCAACTTGGAATTACCCCCATAGGGCCTAATTCAAGGTTGATTGCAAAAGCAAAATCTTCCTTTAATGGTCAAAACCATGTGCACTGCAGGTGGGGAAGATATAACGTGCAGAGAGAGTTGGATTTGGGTTGGTTATATTGTTTCTATGCAGGGTAAATACTGTCTGCTTTATTTTTACACTGCAATTTAGATTTCAGTTTAAACACATCCCACCCAAATCTAACTCTCTGCATATGTTATATCTGCCTCACCTCCAGTGCACATAGGGCCTAATTCAGACCTGATCGTAGATGTGCTAAATTTAGCACATCCACGATCAGCTTCCCTGACAACGCCCAGCACAGGACTAGTACGCCCCGCATGTCAGGCCGTACAACCCCCGCACAGGTACGAAAGCATCGCACATCGGCGATGCTTTTGTACTTGACTTGTAGTTGACGAGAAGCTCCCTACCAGCGCAGCTCCTGCGCGCTGGCAGCGAGCTACTCGTCGCTGTCTGGGTCGCAGCGGCTGCGTGTTCAATGCTGCATCAGCCCCATTGAGTCCAAAAACATGCTCCACGTGTCAATGTGCATACTGCAAACTAAAAAATTTAATTTGACAAATGACAAGTTAAGTTACCTCTTTAAGGGGTATATGCAATTGCACGGAATTCGACCGTTATTAAATTCGACACAATTCGACAGTCACATACCCACTCGCTGGGACACGAATTTGACATATTCAATAAAAAACGGATTCGACAATCCCGCTGTCGAAAAACGGACCAATTGACGGATATGTGCGTCCTGGATTCGACTTTTTGGACGGCACAAAAATGTAGAAAAAACCCGAAAAACAATTGCGTGGGGTCCCCCCTCCTAAGCATAACCAGCCATGGGCTCTTTGAGCCGGACCTGGTTGTAAAAATACGGGGGGGGGAAATGACAGGGGATCCCCCGTATTTTTACAACCAGCACGGGCTCTGCGCCTGGTGCTGGTGCAAAAAATATGGGGGACAAAAAGTGTAGGGGTCACCCGTATTTTTAACACCAGCACCGGGCTCCACTAGCTGGGGAGATAATGCCACAGCCGGGGGACACTTTTATACTGGTCCCTGCGGCCGTGGCATAAAATACCCAACTAGTCACCCCTGGCCGTGGTACCCTGGAGGAGTGGGGACCCCTTAAATCAAGGGGTCCCCCCCTCCAGCCACCCAAGGGCCAGGGGTGAAGCCCGAGGCTGTCCCCCCCATCCAAGGGCTGCGGATGGGGGGATGATAGCCTTGTGTCAAAAAAAAGAGTATTGAGTTTTGTAGCAGAACTACAAGTCCCAGCAAGCCTCCCCCGCAAGCTGGTACTTGGAGAACCACAAGTACCAGCATGCAGGGGGAAATGGGCCCGCTGGTACCTGTAGTTCTACTGCAATAAAAATACCCAAATAAAAACAGTACACAGACACCGTGATAGTAAAACTTTATTACATACATGCCGACACACACATACTTACCTATGTTGACACGAGTTTCGGTCCGCTTCTCCAAGTAGAATCCACGGTGTACCTGTAAAAAAAATTATACTCACCTAAATCCAGTGTAGATCTGTCCTCTTCAGAATTTGTAATCCACGTACTTGGCAAAAAAACAAACCGCATACCCAGACCACGGACTGAAAGGGGTCCCATGTTTACACATGGGACCCCTTTCCCCGAATGCTGAGACCCTCCCGTGACTCCTTTCACAGGGGGTCCCTTCAGTCAATCAGGGAGCGCCACATCGTGGCACTCTCCTGATTGGCTATGCGCGTCTGAGCTGTCAGACAGCGCATTGCACAGCCTCTCCATTATCTTCAATGGTGGGAACTTTGCGGTCAGCGGTGAGGTTACCCGCGGTCAGCCGTGTCTACTTGTGTCTCCTAATAGACAGACCAAGTACATAATCCCTTCTAATATAAATAGATATGCTATTAGCAATAAAAAACATGGGGGTCATTCCGAGTTGTTCGCTCGGTAAATTTTTTCGCATCGCAGCGATTTTCCGCTTAGTGCGCATGCGCAATGTCCGCAGTGCGACTGCGTCAAGTAAATTTGCTATGCAGTTAGGTTTTTTACTCACGGTTTTTTCTTCGTTCTGGTGATCGTAATGTGATTGACAGGAAGTGGGTGTTTCTGGGCGGAAACTGGCCGTTTTATGGGTGTGTGCGAAAAAACGCTACCGTTTCTGGGAAAAACGCGGGAGTGGCTGGAGAAACGAAGGAGTGTCTGGGCGAACGCTGGGTGTGTTTCTGACGTCAAACCAGGAACGACAAGCACTGAACTGATCGCAGATGCCGAGTAAGTCTCGAGCTACTCAGAAACTGCACAGAGATGTCTTTTCGCTATATTGCAAATCTTTCGTTCGCAATTTTAAGAAGCTAAGATTCACTCCCAGTAGGCGGCGGCTTAGCGTGTGTAAAGCTGCTAAAAGCAGCTTGCGAGCGAACAACTCGGAATGAGGGCCCATGTTTTAAAAATGTTTTATTAGATTCCGCCAGCAAAATGAAATTGACGAAATTACTGTCGAAAAGCACTGTTGTTGAATCGACATTCTTCAATTGAATATACTTTTGTCGAAAAGCCGCATTTTTACGGTGCAGCCATGTCGAATTTGACAACTGTCAAATTTCAAAAAGTCGAATCTGAAACGGCAGGTTTTTTGACCAAAAGTACTGTATTGCATTGTCGAATCCAATTCGACAGTTTTTTTGTGTCGAAAATGCCCCGTTTTTCGACATTTGCGGCAATTCGACTGCAATTGCATATACCCCTAAGTTTACTATGGAAAATAACAGAGGCAATTAATTGATAGGGCTTTGGACAGTTGTTTTTAAGGCTGCTTTATCGTTCCAGAGATGAAGGCATGAAAACACCTAGGCCTAATTCAGACCTGTTTGCTCGCTAGGATTTTTTTGCAATCCTGCATTCGCATAATCACCGGTCGCAACTGTGCATGTGTATTCACCGCAATGCGCAGGCGCGTCACACGGGTACAAAGCGGATCGCTGCTCAGCGATGGGTTTGTGCAAAGAATCAATTGCACGGGCGTTCGCAAGATTGACAGGAAGAAGCCATTTGTGGGTGTCAACTGACCGTTTTCTGGAAGTGGTTGGAAAAACGCAGGCGTATCCAAGCGTTTGCAGGGAGGTTTCCTGACATCAATTCCGGTCCCGGAAAGGTTGAAATGTTCGCAGCGGCTGAGTAAGTCCCGGGCTACTCAGAGACTGCACAAAATCTGTTTGTACAGCTCTGCGTTCACACACTTGCAAAGTGAAAATACACTCCACTATGGGCAGCGACTATGCAAACGCAGGACTGCAAAAAACCTATAGTGAGTGAACAGGTCTGAATTAGGTCAATCAGGAACAACAAGCAAATTAAGGTAAAGAGCTTACACACAGTTGGAGTCAGGTGTTGGACTTATTATTGCTAATAATTATGGCTAACATGGGTGGTCATTCCGAGTTGATCGCTCGCTGCCGATTTTCGCAGAGCAGCGATTAGATGAAAAAAAATGGCAAAAACGCACATGCGCATGGTACGCAGCGCGCATGCGCTAAGTACTTTCACACAAAATTTTGTACTTTTACACAAGCTCGAGCAACGTTTTTTCATCGCTCGAGTGATCGTAGTATGATTGACAGGAAGTGGGTGTTTCTGGGCGGAAACTGGCCGTTTTCAGCGAGTGTGCTGAAAAACGCAGGCATGCCAGGTAAAAAAGCAGGAGTGGCTGGAGAAACGGGGGAGTGGCTGGCCGAATGCAGAGCGTGTTTGTGACGTCAAACCAGGAACTAAACGGACTGCAGTCATCGCAGTCTAGGAGTAGGTCTGGAGCTACTCAGAAACTGCAGGAAGTTATTTAGTAGCAGTTCTGCTAACCTTTCGTTCGCTATTCTGCTAAGCTAAGATACACTCCCAGAGGGCGGCGGCCTAGCGTTTGCAATGCTGCTAAAAGCAGCTAGCGAGCGAACGACTCGGAATTAGGGCCATGATTTCAGAGTACTCAGTGTCATTCTGAGGGATGAATGGTGGGGTGCTTTTGGGGGATGAATGTTGGGGTGCATTTGGCAGGAGTCTTAATGACCGAGGGGCATTCCAGAACTGCTTTTGCAGTCAAAAAAGGGGTATCAGAGATATCTGCTGTGGTTCCCCATGCATAAATGGGAGTTTTCAGGGGATATCCTGCTAATATTCCTGGATAAGTAGACCTGCAAGACAGCTCAGCTTGGTAATGTTTTCTATGCAATGATGTCTAAGGTGAATATCAGCCTGGAACTCAAAGACAAACATATCAACAGAGTTTAACTATGGACAACCAAGCAAAGCATACCAGATGAGGAAATGCAGATCAATTGGCTGTAAATTTCATCCTGAGGTACTAGCAGATGGTTATAAAAAATGGGCCAACAAGAGTAAGGTATGTAGCAAGTTTAGAGGTTAAAACTTCACAAACAATGCACACCAGCAGTGGAGGAAGGTGATATAGTCAATCTAATCCATCATTCTTTATGATGTTCTTAGCATACAGTGAGGGCTATCCTAGAGAATTATTGTGTATACAGTCTTGAGTGATTGCTACCAGCACTGAAGAGATCTGGTGCTTTTGTAATTTTGATTGGCCCATATTCCAGGCAAAGATTGGGTGCATTTATTCTATTAAGGTCACTGATAATCACTACTTGATCTGGTCACTGCTAAATCCAAAGGCCACTACTCACTTCTTATTCATCTACAGTATATCTCGCTGCTGCTTTTGACACTGTAGACCACTCTCTTCTCCTACAAACACTACAATCCCTAGGTCTTCAGGACACAGCCCTTTATTGGTTCTCATCCTACCTAACTGCTTTTTCAGGGTCCGGTTCTCTGAATCCACTTCCTCTTTGCTACCTCTATACCACATCTCTTGGCAAACTAATCAGCTCTTTTGGATTCTAGTATCATCTGTATGCGGATGATACTAAAATCTACCTATCCTCCCCAGATTTGTCACCATCTGTATCAGTCTGTTTCACTGAATGCCTTTCTGCCATTTCCTCTTGGATGTTATCTCTCCACCTCAAACTTAATATTTCCAAAACAGAATTAATTATATTTCTACCTACCAATAGTAGTTACCAACCTTATATCTCTATCACTGTTAAAAACTCGACAATCAATCCTACCTCACAAGCTCGCTGCCTAGGTGTCATCCTCCATTCTGAACTGTCCTTTGTTACCCACATTCAATATGTCTCTAAATCTTGCTACATGCATCTAAGAAGCATATCTGAAATACAATCATACCTTACACAAGACATGGCAAAAACTCTAATTCATGCTCTCATTATCTCAACTACTTGCAAAGCGAATATTGCAATAGTCTTCTTACTAGTATTACCAAAAAGAGACTATAATAATAATAATAATAATTTTATTTATATAGCGCTCTTTCTCCAATAGGACTCAAGGCGCTTAACAGATACATAGCATAATATAGTACAGAAAATAATGAAGTACATTTTCATAAAATACAGAAGCATGAAGATACTAAAAGGGACATTATGGAAATGCTTGAGTAAACAGAAAAGTCTTGAGTCTACTTTTGAAAGATTCTATAGTTGGGGCCTCTCGCACTGTGCGGGGAAGTGAGTTCCATAGAGTCGGAGCCGCATGACTAAAAGCTCGACCCCCAGATGAATTACGGTAGATTCTAGGTACTGCTAAAAATCCTTCATCTACAGATCGCAGTAATCGAGTGGGGCAGTATGGGGTCAGAAGCTGTTTCAGGTACCTTGGGCCTTGGTCATGTAATGCTTTGAAACTCAGTAAGCCGATCTTGAAAATGATTCGCCATCTTACAGGCAGCCAGTGAAGGGAGTAGAGGATGGGTGTTATGTGGCTAGAACGGGGCTGGTTGGTTAATAGCCTGGCAGCTGTGTTTTGCACCAGCTGTAAGCGTTGCAATTCTTTTGCTGGTAGACCAAGGTAGAGGGCATTACAGTAGTCTAAACGAGATGATACAAATGCATGTATGACTTTTGGCATATCATCTGAGGGAATTAAGTGCTTGATTCTGGCTATGTTCCTCTGGCGAAAGAATGAGGATTTGATTGTGGCTGATATCTGATGTTTAAGTGTCAAGCCACCATCCAGGACAATGCCAAGATTCTGCACACGATCACTGGTCTGTAATTCTGAATCCCCGAGTGTAAGTTCAGTTGGTTGGCTATGCTGCAGTCTTGTCCTTTGATGTTGCGGTCGTATCATAAGGACCTCTGTTTTATCCGGGTTCAGTCGCAGCCAACTGGCGCTCATCCACTCCTGTAGTTCAGCTAGACAGCCATTTAGGGTTGCTATTGGGTTATCAGTGCCCGGAGCAAAGGACAAGTACAGTTGTGTATCATCTGCATAGCAGTGGTAGACCAGGCCATGGCGCCTGATTATTTCGCCCAATGGGAGCATGTATACTGCAAACAGCATGGGGGATAGTATAGAACCTTGTGGGACACCACATGGCAATGGCACTGGTGGTGATGAGTATAATCCAGATGATACTCTCTGTGACCTGCCTGTGAGAAATGATTTGAACCAGCTTAGGACTGTGCCATCCAGACCACAGAAATGTATCAGTCGCTCAATCAAAAGCCCATGGTCCACGGTATCAAATGCTGCCGAGAGATCCAGAAGGATTAATATTGAACAGTCACCTCTGTCTTTTGCCATCAGAAGATCATTTAACACACACACCAGGGCTGTTTCAGTGCTATGTCTTCTCCTGAATCCTGATTGAAACGGATCATAAATATCATGGGTTGTCAGGCGGGTTTCCAGTTGATTTGCAACGACTTTCTCAATAACCTTTCCTAGGAAAGGAAGGTTTGATACCGGTCTGTAGTTGGTCATGCAGTCGGGATCTAAATTAGGCTTTTTAAAAAGCGGTCTAACAATTGCTTCCTTTAGGGGTCCAGGAAAAATGCCTGTCTGCAAAGAGCATTGAACAATTTTTGTAAAGACAGGAACAATTATATCCATACAACCTATTAGAAGCTTGGTTGAGGCTGGGTCTAGATCACAGGTGGTGGGATGCAAAATCCGAGCAATTTCAGCAGTGTCCTTTACATCCACTGGGCCAAAGCTGGTCCATGAAGGCAGGTAGCTTATATTGGCAGGCTTTGTAGTTTGGCGCTCCTTTGATGGCACTGTGGAGATTCCAGCCCGGATGGTGGATATTTTATCTGCAAAGAAGTTTGCAAACTCGTTGCATCTTGCCTGGGAGGGGGTCTCATCAGTCTGCAGGCATGCTGGCTTGCAAAGCATCTCCACTGTGCGGAAAAGTTGAGCTGGCCTATTGTTTGCTGCTGTGATCTCATTTGACAGGAACTGTGCTTTCTTACGAGTGATTGTCGAATAATATTCTTCGTTATGCTTTATTAGTTTTATTTTGTCATCCACTAGGTTAGTTTCCTCCATCGTCTTTCCAGTCTACGCCCCCTTTTCTTGAGCTCACTAACACTGTTGTCGAACCATGGAGCTTGACGTTGTGGTTTACGAGGTCTTAAACGCACAGGGGCGATAATATCAAGTGCAGCCATAACATCCCTATTATAATAACGGACTAGGGAACAGGGATCTTCACAGGCACCCAGTATAGCAGAGAGATCCAGATTTGCTGCAAGAGCCTGGGAGTCATACCCCTCCTTGGACGATACCTGGTCAACTCCACGGGCAGAGATCTTATTTGAGGGGTTGCAACTGAGAACCAGAGGGAGTAGTGGTCTGACCAGATGACTGGGTTTATTTTTAGGTCAGTGACTTCTAATCCAATCTGAAAGACAAGGTCGAGAGTGTGACCACTTTTATGTGTGGCAGAGGGAATGACCTGTGTGAAGCCCAGACCATTCATTGTGCACAGGAGGTCTTGGCCAAGGCGTGAGAGCTCATTATCCACCCATGCATTGAAATCACCGAGGATGAGCCATCTTTGATGTTCCAGGACCAGGCCAGCAACAGTGTCTGCAATTTCTTGTAGAAATATCTTTCCATCTCCAGGTGGCCGGTAAATGAGAAGTACTCTGAAACCTAATCCTGTCGAACTCCGGGCAGCAATGCACTCGAATGAGCGAGTAGTTTCAATAGGGTGGACCCTAAGTTTAAGTTCTTTTTTGAAGCAGATAGCCACCCCGCCACCCCTGCGGTCCAGTCTTGGGTTGTGGATGACAGAGTAGTTTGTTGGTACTGCAGCCTCCAATATAGGTGCTGCATTTTCATCTAGCCAGGTCTCTGTAATACAGGCTAGATCTGCAGATTCAATAAGGTCAGAAATTGTTGCAGTCTTGTTTCTTATAGATCTGGCATTACAAAGGACTGACCTGATTGGGCATACCAGAGGGCCTTCAGTTTTCTTTATGTTAAGTGCAGGAGCTCTGGGTATGGGGGTCACAAAGTGAGAGTTGACAGTTCTGTCCTTCCAAACACAGGGCCGTCTTTTGGGTATCACTTCTATTTGATTGTTCTTTGAGTATGGGGGCGAGCAGGTGGGCAAAGGACTTAGATGGTTACCGGGGGAAATACATTTCCGGCCTGCTCGCTTCCCACAAATGCGCCTGTGTTTTCTTTTTAAAATGCCAAGGGATTGGAGAATAGAAGCCTGTGATGGTGTGATAGGAACTGCAGAACGTGGTGGGCGGAGTGAAAGAATGAAGCTGGAGCAATACGTATACATTTGGTCATCAATGACAAATTACTATAAGTTTGAGCTGCATATGATGATGATAGAGGGAGAGAAAGCATTTTTTTTTTTTTACTTTTTGTGTTTTGTTTTCCCCCAATTCGGTATGTGATCCAAAATTATAATGGGATTATGAACAAAGTTATTGCTATAACCTATTGGGTATATTTGAAGCAAGTAATAAATAAAATAACTGCTGATTTAGTCAATTATCCTAGGATAGGCAGTCTTTTGGAAAGGTGTTAGAAGCCAATTCCTACTGTGTAGGTGTGAAAAGTCTCAGTATGAGATGCCTTTGAAGTAGATTTTTTTGTGGGGGTAGTGATAACGTATCCTGGAAATGGATCCTGATTTTAAACAGTGAGCCTTCAGCAATTCAGAGCCTGAATATACTGATATTAGTAGATTAATGCAATAAGTCAGTTATTTGTTGCTCAGAGAACAGAGGTGGATGATGTCTAAGTGAGGGGCTGGATGTAGCCAACGATAGGTTGTAATCCACAGTACCTTATCTGGGTAATGTCCAATGCAGAGTACAGCAGCTGCTATCACCACTGAATGTTGCTGTGAGGTTAATCTTCCTCACTAGATGTTCATCGTCTGCAGAGTCACTCTGTCAGTTTCCTGTATTCTACCTTATTCTATATAAAATACTTTTACTCACACACAAGGCCATTAATCAAACTACACCAATGTACATCTCTTCTCTTATCTCAAAATATCTCCCAACCTGACCTGTTTGTTCATCACAAGATCTCTGTCTATCATCCACACTCATTATTCACTATCATTCACATTTACATGACTTTCTTTGGGCTACACCCACTCTGTGGACTGCCCTTCCATGCACTATAAGACTCTCCTCTAGTTTCCAAACCTTTAAACATTCCCTGAAAACTCTCCTCTTCAGGAAAGCTTGTCAATTTAACCACCCACATAACTTTCAGAAACTTTTCTATCCAACTAATACCACACTGTAGAGTCCACACATATCCTCACATATTTGCACACTATTTACTTTCCCATACTCCTGACACAAGGCCAAAATTGCTGTGTGACCATATCATACATCCCACCAAGAACCTTTGTGATCTGGGGAACCTTTATGCAATAGATAACACCTACTGTATACTTGTCTATCAATGCCTTCTTCCCTATAGGTTGTAAACTTGCGAGCAGGGCCTACCTATCGCTTCAACTGTTTGTTATTACCCAGCATTGTTTTTTCACTGTTGTTTGCATCATTGTGTTTTATGTTATTACTATTTCCAATTGTAAAGTGCAATGGAAATTGCTGCGCTATGTAATAAACTGTTAATAAATAAATAATACTTTACAATATTGAGTAACCATATTTACCCAAGGTTGCAGCATTGTTTTTCTAATGGAGCAGTGTCTTCCAGCATGACCATGCTCCATCCACAGTGCACATGTGGCTGTCTAATAATTTATGAGAATATATTGTTAGCCCTGTACCCTTTTCAGTCACCAGACATGAACCCAATTCATCATTCATAGGATATTTTGGAACAGGATGTCGGGATCCCGGTGGTCAGAATACCGACATTAAGATCCCGACTGCCGAGAATGCCGACAGCTGCGCCAGGGCTATTCCCTCTCGTGGGTGTCCACGACACCCATAGAGTGGGAATAGAACTTGTGACAAGCACAGCGTGCCACAGAGCCCACAGTGTGGTGAGTGCAGCGAGCCCGCAAAGGGACTCGTAGCGTTCGGCCTGCTGCTGGCATATTGACAGCAGGGATTCCGTTGTCGGTATACTGACCTCATCCCCAACCCTCTGGAACAATGCCTGTTACTGCATTTTCCATCATCAACAACAATTCACTGGTAGAGTGATGCCCTTGTGGAGGAATGATACAGCAGACATTGGTAATATCACTGCCAGAGTGCAGAAGGCCATATGTGTCATACCTGGCGATGCAACACCCAATTTAGTGACTTTATAATTGTGTTTCCATGAGTTTTTCCATCACATTATTAACATACTACAAGTTAATTTCTTAACTGCAACTTTAAACCTACTTTGGACATTCTATGGTAAAGTTACTGCATGCTGCTTGCTGTGATCGTCTTTAAAAATTTTTACTTGGTTTTAAGGGAAACAAATAAGCCCTTATTCTAAGTTGCATGCTTCTGTGAACGCTTTTCCCTATGGCTGCGGCATTGCACTCACTTTCATATAATAATGCAGCAATTGGCCAAATTAATATGTAAAGTGCAAGCCTATCTCATCCAATGTATTAGTGTTCGCAGACACAACTGTCATCATTAGTATCGTCCACTTGCACCAGCTCCATGCTACGTGCAAGATATCTGTCAGAAACAGGTGTTTCTTTCCTGTACACACAGCTCAGAATGGTATGGAGCTGTATATACACGCACTAGAGATGAGCGGGTTCAGTTCGTCAAGATCCAAACCCCCCGAACTTCAACTATTTTACACGGGTCTGAGGCAGCCTCGGATCTTCCCGCCTTGCTCAGTTAACCCGAACGAGGCCGAACGTCATCATCCCACTGTCGGATTCTCGCGAGATTCGTATTCCATATAAAGAGCCTCGCGTCGCCGCCATTTTCACTCGTGCATTGGAGATTGAACGGAGAGGACGTGGCTACGTTCTCTCCCTGAAAAGCTCCATATCTGTGCTCAGTGTGCTGAAAATATCTGTGCTCAGTGTGCTGCAAATATCTGTGCTCAGTGTGCTGCAAATATCTACGTTCTCTGCCTGAAAACGCTCCATATCTGTGCTCAGTGTGCTGCAAATATCTACGTTCTCTGCCTGAAAAGTTCCATATCTGTGCTCAGTGTGCTGCAAATATCTGATCAGTGTGCTGCATTGTGGGGACCACTAGTATATAATTATAGCTCCGTGTCAGACTCCGTTCTAGACAGTATCCTCATCATCAGTGCTCAATATATGCTGCATTGTTGTGTGACCAGTATATATATATATATTATATATAGTAGTACAGTGCAGCATTTTGGTGACCACCAGTATAGTAGTAAAGTACAGTAGTCCATTGCTGTATCTTGCAGCTCCGTGTCACTTCAAGTGTCCATATCTGTGCTGCATTGTTGTGAGCAGTATATATAGTAGTACAGTGCAGCATTTTGGTGACCAACAGTATATAGTTGTACAGCACAGTAGTCCATTGCTGTATCTTGCAGCACCGTGTCACTTCAAGTATCCATATCTGTGCTGCATTGTTGTGAGCAGTATATATAGTAGTACAATGCAGCATTTTGGTGACCAACAGTATATAGTTGTACAGTACAGTAGGCCATTGCTGTATCGTGCAGCTCCGTGTCACTGCAAGAATCCATATCTGTGCTGCATTGTTGTGAGCAGTATATATAGTAGTACAGTGCAGCATTTTGGTGACCACCAGTATAGTAGTAAAGTACAGTAGTCCATTGCTGTATCTTGCAGCTCCGTGTCACTTCAAGTGTCCATATCTGTGCTGCATTGTTGTGAGCAGTATATATAGTAGTACAGTGCAGCATTTTGGTGACCAACAGTATATAGTTGTACAGCACAGTAGTCCATTGCTGTATCTTGCAGCACCGTGTCACTTCAAGTATCCATATCTGTGCTGCATTGTTGTGAGCAGTATATATAGTAGTACAATGCAGCATTTTGGTGACCAACAGTATATAATTGTACAGTACAGTAGGCCATTGCTGTATCGTGCAGCTCCGTGTCACTGCAAGAATCCATATCTGTGCTGCATTGTTGTGAGCAGTATATATAGTAGTACAGTGCAGCATTTTGGTGACCAACAGTATATAGTTGTACAGTACAGTAGGCCATTGCTGTATCTTGCAGCTCTGTGTCACTGCAAGTATCCATATCTGTGCTGCATTGTTGTGAGCAGTATATATAGTAGTGCAGTGCAGCATTTGGTGACCAACAGTATATAGTTGTACAGTACAGTAGTCCATTGCTGTATCTTGCAGCTCCGTGTCACTGCAAGTATCCATATCTGTGCTGCATTGTTGTGAGCAGTATATATGGTAGTACAGTGCGGCATTTTGGTGACCAACAGTATATAGTTGTACAGTACAGTAGGCCATTGCTGTATCTTGCAGCTCTGTGTCACTGCAAGTATCCATTCCATATCTGTGCTGCATTTTTGTGAGCAGTATATATAGTATTACAGTGCAGCATTTTGGTGACCAACAGTATATAGTGGTACAGTACAGTAGGCCATTGCTGTATCGTGCAGCTCCGTGTCACTGCAAGTATCCATATCTGTGCTGCATTGTTGTGAGCAGTATATATATAGTAGTACAGTGCAGCATTTTGGTGACCAACAATATATAGTTGTACAGTACAGTAGGCCATTGCTGTATCTTGCAGCTCTGTGTCACTGCAAGTATCCATTCCATATCTGTGCTGCATTTTTGTGAGCAGTATATATAGTATTACAGTGCAGCATTTTGGTGACCAACAGTATATAGTGGTACAGTACAGTAGGTCATTGCTGTATCTTGCAGCTCCGTGTCACTGCAAGTATCCATATCTGTGCTGCATTGTTGTGAGCAGTATATATATAGTAGTACAGTGCAGCATTTTGGTGACCAACAATATATAGTTGTACAGTACAGTAGTCCATTGCTGTATCTTGCAGCGCCGTGTCACTGCAAGTATCCATATCTGTGCTGCATTGTTGTGAGCAGCATATATAGTAGTACAGTGCAGCATTTTGGTGACCAACAGTATATAGTTGTACAGTACAGTAGGCCATTGTTGTATCTTGCAGCTCCGTGTCACTGCAAGTATCCATATCTGTGCTGCATTGTTGTGAGCAGTATATAGTAGTACAGTACAGTAGGCCATTGCTATTGATATAATAATATTACTGGCATATAATTCCACACATTAAAAAATGGAGAACAAAAATGTGGAGGGTAAAATAGGAAAATATCAAGATCCACTTCCACCTAGTGCTGAAGCAGCTGCCACTAGTCATGGTAGAGATGATGAAATGCCATCAACGTCGTCTGCCAAGGCCGATGCCCAATGTCATGGTAGAGGGCGTGTAAAATCCAAAAAACAAAAGTTCAGTAAAATGCCCCAAAAATCTAAATTAAAAGCGTCTGAGGAGAAGCGTAAACTTGCCAATATGCCATTTACGACACGGAGTGGCAAGGAACGGCTGAGGCCCTGGCCTATGTTCATGGCTAGTAATTCAGCTTCACATGAGGAATTGAGGATGGAAGCACTCATCCTCCCGCTAGAAAAATGAAAAGTTAAGCTGGCAAAAGCACAGCAATGAACTGTGCGTTCTTCTAAATCACAAATCCCCAAGGAGAGTCCAGTTGTGTCAGTTGCGATGCCTGACCTTCCCAACACTGGACGGGAAGAGGTGGCTCCTTCCACCATTTGCACGCCCCCTGCAAGTGCTGGAAGGAGCACCCACAGTCCAGTTCCTGATAGTCAAATTGAAGATGTCACTGTTGAAGTACACCAGGATGAGGATACAGGTGTTGCTGGCGCTGAGGAGGAAATTGACAAGGATGATTCTGATGGTGAGGTGGTTTGTTTAAGTCAGGCACCCGGGGAGACACCTGTTGTCCGTGGGATGAATATGGCCATTGACATGCCTGGTCAAAATACAAAAAAAATCACCACTTCGGTGTGGAATTATTTTAACAGAAATGCGGACAACAGGTGTCAAGCCGTGTGTTGCCTTTGTCAAGCTTCAATAAGTAGGGGTAAGGACGTTAACCACCTCGGAACATCTTCCCTTATACGTCACCTGGAGCGCATTCATCAGAAGTCATTGACAAGTTCAAAAACTTTGGGTGACAGCGGAAGCTCCTGCAAACCACACCACCAACTCCCTCAGTGTCAATTTCCTCCTTAGACAGGAACGCTAATAGTCCTGCAGGCTATGTCACTGGCAAGTCTGACGAGTCCTCTCCTAACTGGGATTCCTCCAATGGATCCTTGAGTGTAACGCCTACTGCTGCTGGCGCTGCTGTTGTTGCTGCTGGGAGTCGATCGTCATCCCAGAGGGGAAGTCGGAAGACCACTTGTACTGCTTCCAGTAAGCAATTGACTGTCCAACAGTCCTTTGCGAGGAAGATGAAATATCACAGCAGTCATCCTGTTGCAAAGCGGATAACTCTGGCCTTGGCAGCTGTGTTGGTGTTAGACGTGTGTCCGTTATCCACTGTTAGTTCACAGGTACTTAGAGAATTTCTTGAGGTAGTGTGTCTCCGGTACCAAATGCCATCTAGGTTCCACTTCACTAGGCAGGCGATAGCGAGATTTTACCAATTAATATCAGTGATTTATAATTAATTATTAATTACAGTGATCTTGCCAAAAGATTCCAGTGATTTTGTCATTTTCTTCCAGTGATTTGGACCAATAATGCCATAGATTAGAACAAATAATTCCTGTGATTTTGTCATTTTCTTCCAGTAATTTGCACCAATAATACCATTGATTAGAACGAATAATTCCAGTGATTTTGTCATTTTCTTCCAGTGATTTAGACCAATAATACCATTGATTAGAATGAATAATTCCAGTGATTTTGTAATTTTCTTCCAGTGATCTGGACCAATAATACCATTGATTAGAACGAATAATTCCTGTGATTTTGTCATTTTCTTCCAGTGATTTGGACCAATAATACCATTGATTAGAATGAATAATTCCAGTGATTTTGTCATTTTCTTCCAGTGATTTGGACCAATAATACCATTGATTAGAATGAATAATTCCAGTGATTTTGTCATTTTCTTCCAGTGATTTGGACCAATAATACCATTGATTAGAACGAATAATTCCAGTGATTTTGTCATTTTCTTCCAGTGATTTGGACCAATAATAATATTGATTAGAACAAATAATTCCTGTGATTTTGTAATTTTCTTCCAGTGATTTGGAGCAATAATACCATTGATTAAAACGAATAATTCCTGTGATATTGAGGTGTTTGTGTCGCTTAGCTTAGCCGTCCAGCGACCACAGTGCACCTCTTTTTCTCTTTTCTTTGCATCATGTGCTGTTTGGGGCCAATTTTTTTAAGTGCCATCCTGTCTGACACTGCAGTGCTACTCCTAGATGGCCCAGGTGTTTGTGCCGCCCTCCTGGGTCGCTTAGCTTAGTCATCCAGCGACCTCGGTGCAAATTTTAGGACTAAAAATAGTATTGTGAGGTGTGAGGTGTTCAGAATAGACTGGAAATGAGTGGAAATTATGGTTATTGAGGTTAATAATACTATAGGATCAAAATTACCCCCAAATTCTATTATTTAAGCTGTTTTTGAGGGGTTTTTGGAAAAAAACACCCGAATCCAAAACACACCCGAATCCGACAAAAAAATTTCAGGGAGGTTTTGCCAAAATGCGTCTGAATCCAAAACACGGCCGTGGAACCGAATCCACAACCAAAACACAAAACCCGAAAAATTTCCGGTGCACATCTCTAACACGCACACAATACTGCTAGGACAATCCCACCATCAGTCACTCTGTGTATCTTGATACTCACTGCCCAGTTTCCCCCCAAAAAAACACATATTTCACATTTGCCTCCATTCTTACACAATGCAGTACATACACACGCACGTATTTCCAACACACCATGGGGTATATTCAATTGGTGTCGAAAACTGCCGTCTGTCGAAAAGACGGCAGTTTTCGACTTATTAATGTCGAATCATGAGTCGACCTATTCAGTCCTATTTGACAAGTCGTGGAATTCGACTTGTCGAAAAGCACGTGGATCGGTGGAATAGCTGCTGATCCACGTGCTTGTGTCGAAAACGAGGCCAAAACCGACAGGTTTTGGCCCCCTTTTCGACCATCTCAGTCTGACATAAAAAAATGTCGGACTGAGATGTGGGACCCAGAGGAGGAGAGAGGCGGGAGCCGCCGGCATACAGGGGAGAGAAGCACTACAGCGCTGCAGCAGGATGTCACACAGCCGCACCGCTCACG
Source organism: Pseudophryne corroboree (assembly GCF_028390025.1). NCBI lineage: Eukaryota > Metazoa > Chordata > Amphibia > Anura > Myobatrachidae > Pseudophryne > Pseudophryne corroboree. The sequence continues at coordinate 966,110,587 of NC_086444.1, forward strand.
GCAGCGTCCACCTGGCTCCAGCAAGTGAGGTTACGCTTGCTGTAGCCGGGTGGACACTGCCGTGAGGTCGGGCGGCTGTGTGACATCTTCCTGCAGTGCTACTGTAGCGCTGACCTCCTCCGTCTGCCCGCGGCTCCCCCCTCGCCTCCGATGGGTCCCTTTTTAAAAGTCGAATTGAGATGAGATTTTAATAGGGGTTGTCAGATCCATTCCGACAAATGCAGGTCGGAATGGATCCGACCCTAATTGAATATACCCCCATGTCTTGCGATTGAGACAAATGTGCAATCATCTCGAAAATAAGAAATGATTACATTTTCACAGATGTGGCTGACTCAGAACCAGGCCCAGTGTGTGCTGCACAAGGACCCTATGCTTGTGTATTTACCCATTCCACCCAATAACATTGATCTTAAACTCTCGGAACTGCAATCCATACCAACAAAGTGCTTAGGCATAACTTTACCTCTGCACTGAAAAGGCTTAAAAGGTAAATGGGTGACATGCAGATCATACTCAAAATGTAGTCACAATCTATATATATATATATATATATATAAGTTGAATCTACAGTATATGGTATCTATTGATATACTATATTAGCAAATATTCAGGACCTTACTGACGAGATCATATTTCTAGCTAATATTCATTAAAGCTTTTGTGTTGCCATACTGGTAATGGAAGGTGATTCCAGAATTTCATGAGCTGTGAAAAAATAAAGTGTAAAATAATATTCCTTTGAACAAGCCAGTGTATAAACCAACTGAACAATTACATAAACTACTACTTTGAAATTAATGAGCATAGTTTTACAACATCTGTATATAAAGGACAGACCTTACGTCTGAAAACACAGCTCAGTAATGATTACTACACCAAAGCGTTCACAAATCCTGGTTTCAGCCCCAAAACAGCAAATGCAATCTTGCATTTGGTAAAACCAAGGTTTAAAGGCTCATCACTGTAGGCAAAATATAGAGCAGGCTGATAATTATAGAGTGCAAAAAGTAACTGATGAAAAAAGCAGGGAGACATTTCACAAAAAAAGAGCTGTCATGAAGATGTCTTGTAGAAGCAAAAGAATAATTACATTGGCTTTCCAGCTAGTCCCTTAGCCTAGAGGTGTTTAATACTGTATGCCCCTTCCATGATAATTGTGCTTTGTCTAGCACTTCCAAGTACATCATTTGAAGGTTTATACTTACAGTAACTCTACCCCAGAACTCCAAACTTAAAGATGATTCTTATTTGGAGGATAAAATGTAATAAAAATGTATTTCAGAAAACATTTGCTTAGCCAAGTAATAAAATGGCTGTGATAGTCTCTAGTAAATCAAGTCTTTTCAAAATATTGGTAGCAACCAAATCACATTAAAGGAGATAGCAAGGTAGAACTATATACTGTATGATACTTGCAGACTGATGCGTCACAGGTATGAAATCAGTCTACCATCAGAGCAGACATGCCACTGCTATGGGGCTGGGGGCCCGCAATGTTGTTTTTCCACTAAGAAGGCCTCCACAGATAAACCCGTAACTGGATGCACAACATATGCACAGGCCTTCAGTAATGCTCAGAACAGCAGAGTCGGGTATTGGAACAGATGGCCAGGACCCCTATCAAATGTTACTATGGGGCCTGGTGACTGTTATGCCTCTGTATGAAATGTAAAAAAAACTAAAGATTTATCTTATATATATATATATATATTTTTTTTTTTTTGTTTTTGTTTTTTTTGTTTTGTACATAAACAATGCTGTTCATCAGCCAAAAGTAATGCTCCTGTTGTGAGTATACAGATGTGTCCTCATACACAATATATTGTTGCCGTTCCTAGTTGTTTTCTTTATGTGAATAAGATGCATAATTTGTAAATAAAGGTGCTAGGTGTGGCTTAGTCACAAGAGGCCTTCTGTGGCTATTTGGCATGGCTGAAGCCACAATATAAAAGGACACATCTGTATAAATACAAAAGTCATGGTATTGTGTATGTATATATATATATATATATATATATATATATAAAATATATAATATATATATATATATATATATATATACAGGTTGAGTATCCCATATCCAAATATTCCGAAATACGGAATATTCCGAAATACGGATTTTTTTGAGTGAGTGTGAGATAGTGAAACCTTTGTTTTTTGATGGCTCAATGTACACAAACTTTGTTTAATACACAAAGTTATTGAAAATATTGTATTAAATGACCTTCAGGCTGTGTGTATAAGGTGTATATGTAACATAAATGTATTCTGTGCTTAGATTTAGGTCCCATCACCATGATATCTCATTATGGTATGCAATTATTCCAAAATACGGAAAAATCCCATATCCAAAATACCTCTGGTCCCAAGCATTTTGGATAAGGGATACTCAACCTGTATATGTTAAATTGTAACCAAATTCTAAGTACGGTGCACACTGGTTTTATGTTCCCAGATGCTGATTTCAGTGCTTTTATGACAGCATGGGTTAAACTTCCTGCAACTGTTTCAGTCATAAACCACAAAGCATCATAGCTTTGTTGACTTGTGTCCCTAAGTGCATACCAGTTCAAATGTCACTGGGCAGCCAGGAAATACTGTAAACAGATAAAGACAGAATGCTAAGTTCTGAAATGCACTGTACAGTATAATTTAAGATAATTACTATGCTTTCTGTTTTATACCCTCAGCAGTTACAGAAAGTTATATTAAGCAATCATTCATAGGAACAATAAAATCAGCATCTAGCATTAAAAACAATTACAGTATTAAAACTGTAAATCTTGTTTCTCTTTAGGTAGTACAAATAAATTGATATATTGACAAACGTAATACCCAGCTTGCATACCTATTAATTCACATGGTTTATATAATGAACCCAGTACATAATAATGAAGATGCACTTCTCTGCAGTCAATCATTAACAAACAGACTTACAATACTACATACTAGCACAATGCGGGTCCATGGATCTGCAGCCACCTCATAAAAAGAAAAGAGTGTGCTTCTTTGATAAAGCTTATTACAGCTTTTTCGGAATTTTGATTATTTTACCAACAACTACTGAATGACTAAAAGGATATTATGGAATAGAGTCTATTGCCAAAGATGCATGTATCTCAAACATTTATCTCCTGCCTTGTAATATTGGGGAGATAAATGTAGAGAAAATGTTTCTCAAGAAATAGAATCTAGCCATAACTGTGACACCTGAAGAACATAGTTATTGTTTTTTGTACAACTGGTACATTACCTGATATAATAATAAACAGTAATTTATGTATTTGTTTTAAGAAGTGAAAATGAAAAAAAAATATGTAAATAAAAAAATGGTGGTATTTATAATGTTAATGGTGAATCATGTGTGTTATTGTTATATAAAACTATAAAAACATTGTATATTAAGGAATCTGTGCATAAAAGTCATGAAGTGTAAACTGTATGTAAACTGTATGTAAACCTATGACCAACCTACTTAAAATTCACCATCCTTTGTTCCCATTACAGTTCATATTGCACTGTAAAATGGGAATGCAGCAAAAACACGGTACCCCTCCAAGAAGGCGTGAAATGATCGGAACCTTGTGCATTTCTGTAATCTTTACATGGTGTATATAATTTCACGGGAGACAATGTCTAGCTATAAAGGTATCTACGCTGGCCTCAGTATTAACATAGATTTGTAGAATTCAGTCTTCATAGAGAACTTGATGGTTAACCTACAATGTGAAGTGATGCTTCATTGCTGTGAATATATATGCACCACGGCATCCGCTTCAGACCAAAAATGCACAAAGTAGTAAAAGATGAGTAACCAACCTTGGCGAAATATCGCATCCTTGCTGCATAAAGGCACCAAGGGAAAACCAGAGACTATTAAATATCCCAAACTCATTAGATGAGTCGTTACTTTGTGTTTCTCTTCCATCTTCAAATTCCTCAGTATGCCATTCGTATGGACTAAATCTGCTCACCAGGAATAAAACTACACTGACCCCAATATAAGCAAATACTATGCACATCCAGATCTCATACGCTAAAGGATCAAGAAAGGAAAACACTCCAGGTTTTGACTTCTGGGGCTTCTTGATCATAATAGATATTCCCAAACTCATGAACGGTTTTGAAAAGTCAATTACTTCTTCTCTCACCAATGTTATAGTTAATGGAGCAATTGCAATATCAGCTTTCTGTAAAACAAAATTAAAACAGTAATGCATACATGTGAATATTATTTAGCGTTATTGCCATTAAGTACAACAAAAGTACAACCCTGTTCTGTCTGGCAAACTTTTTTTTTGTATCTTATAGTCTGCTTATTTTACGGAACTTCTACATATTGTATGGGGGATATAGCTGTTAGCTAGATGCTTTCTAATACCCCTTTCACACCAAAATCTCAGGTCCGACCCATGACCAGGATTAGACTCTGCGGTCTGAAAGGATGTCCCCGGGTTATGTTAAAATGAGCTCATGGAGCACCTTTTAAACATAACCCAGTTGAGTAACCCGTGTACACCTCTTTTACATCACAGTGTATCCAGCTCGGACCAAAGAATAACCCTAGTCATGCCCGGGGTTGCGCACCCTTCACACATAACCCAGGGTGACCCATACCAACCCTGACCCAGGTTTACCCGGCTTTTTCCAGGGTCCAAGTCCTGGTGTGAAAAGGGTATTAGACAGCAAATACAGTCTTTGCATTTGAAGGCATAAGATGATAATGAGTAACAACAACAAAATAAAACATAAAAATAATAATAATAATAATAATAATAATAATATTAATAATAAAAAAAATACAGATTTAGAACAAAATAGTAATTAAATCGAAAGCATGCTTTAGAAAATATTTTCCATTCTGTAATTTAATGGACATATTTAAAAACATATAAAATTACTGCATACTCTGGTAAAGATTTCTCAGTGTGGTGGTCATAACGAGTATTCATGAATTTGTTAATTAAGGGTCACACCTTTACCCAACATTTTATGTAAGATACCAGTTTTACATATACTATATGTTACTGCAAATACAGTTATATGCACATGTTTTCCTGACATACAGCATTTATGGAAAATAAAATATATATGTTAATAGATTCCTGGAACAGTAGTAAAATTCATCCTTTCAGACTGTCACAATGTCAGCTGTCAAGGTGAAAGAGGTGAAAGAAAAATTCTGATTTATGTTAGGAGGAGAAAGAGAAAATTGTCTTGTGTTTTATATGTAATTGTAAATCTTGGCCGCAGGAAAATGTTTCCTTGGCTCCCTTGGTGCCATGTGAAGTATTGTCATCACGGAGTTTAAACAGAAAATGTGATTAGTTTGTCAATGCCTCAAAAAGAGACACCAAAAACACAGATATATAATAATCAGCTGAGTTGTTATAGCCAAGAGAATTGAAGCCAATTGACTGGACCATATCATTCATCTGTCACTTATTAAGTTTGCTGTTTCTCATATCACTGAAAGAATATACTGTATATACTGTTTGCCATTATGACTTTTCAAATTTGAGCTGTATCCAAAGAGACTTGAGATTCATATGGTATTGCTTTCTCTAGGAAGGCACTATAGCAATTTCTGCATTTTAGGTACTGGAGACAAGTGTAATTGTCACTGGTTTCAGATTTGCTTATGACTAATCAAGGATGCCAGGAGATTTGATTCCAAATATTTTATGAAAAGTATTTAGAAGAAAAATCAGAAATCATACTCACCCCATAAACTAATTCGCCCACCATTCCATTCCATATCTTTGTTTCTGCATCTCTTGCTCCATACTTGCCATCGCCTACTATTGTAAGTTTGTACTTAAATCCACAGTGCCTGGCAATTTCAGTTGCCAAATCCACACAGTATCCTTCATAGCGCTCATTCCCTTCAAACTGATCTGCATTTTTCTTAAACATCACATATGGGGCTTCCTAAAAAATCACAGTTATTATTTAACAATGTGATTATAGTTCCATTAATGATTCTGACACTGCGCATTAACCAAAACAAAAAGTATATTGTATGTGTGCGGTACACACTGATAGTAATGACTAGTAGCAAAACCAAGCGCATTCACTATCTTGGGTGTGGGTGCAACACAAAGTGTGTACAGTCCTGAAAATTGGCCGGTGTAACGTTTTCTTGTGCAAGCAGTTTGGAAGCGATATACAGTAAACCCTATTTCTGTCCAACTTTGAATCAGGTCCTCAGTTTTAGTACTTGCTGTGAAATAATTTTATATATTTTCTTTATTCCACTTTGGTAATTGTACCTGTGGTGTTGTTTATTGTACCATGGATATTAAAAACATACAAAACAAATAGTTATCAGCCATATTCTAAGGGGGCCATGTATTAATAATTGTGACAATGCTGCAATTATTAGCAGTCTGTATTGGACTTTTTCATTTTAAACAAAATTTCCCCTTCCATGTACCAAAGAAAATTTGCAGTTACAGCGGTTGTGATAATGATTGCCCCTGTAAGGAGTGTGGTATAATAGATCTGCATAAAATAGTCAATAGGTTGACCCCATATGGTTGACATGTAATAGGTCGATAGGTACAAAAGGTTGACATGAAAATGGTTGAGTTTTGTTTTGTTGTTTGCCCAAATTTTGTCCATTTCACAGTATATGACCATGATTAGTGAAAACGTAGACCCTCACGGGCTCGCTCTGTTTGCCGTGCTTCAAGCAAGGTGCCTCAATCCGCTACTGCTGCGCATGCCCCAGGTTCCCAATCGTAGTCCACATGGATAGTAAATGAAGCAAAGGTAAATTAAAAAGCAAAACAAAACGTGTCAACCACTGTCATGTCGACCTTTTGAATCTGTTGACCTTTTGTACCCGACCTTAGACAGACCTCCACTGTCATGTTAACCTTTTGACCATGTTGACCCATTGCATGTCAACCACACGGTGTTGACGTATTGATTGTCTAACTAGACACTGTCTATCCATTGACTGGAACTCCCCAGCGAGTTAGATCCCAGCTGCATCGGAAGTGTCTTCCACATTTTTGAAGAACTTTTCCAGGGAAATCTGACACTGCACATGCGCACAGTATCAGTTTCTGGAGCCAGCCCTCTTCTGCAAATATACCTACATAGGAGAAAACTAACGGGCCAAACTCCGCAAAGGGTTTGGTACTGTACATAGGGGTTAGTCCGTGGTCCCCATTGATAATAATGTAAAATCTCCTACATTAGGCTGCTAGCACATAGCAACAATTCATAGAATTATGCAAAACCTGCTGTTGCTGCATAACTTTATGAAAAAATGTTTAACAGGCCTCTAAGACTGATAGTAGTATAATCAGATAACGTATTTCTATGTCTATATATATATATATATGTATATATATATGTGTGTATATATATATATATATAAACAGAATAATGGGCGGCACTCCAGGGACTTTAAAACGTAATAACAGCATGCGTTTTAAAGTCCCTGGAGTGCCGCCCATTATGCTGTTTATATCATGGTGCTGAGACATCGGGGTGAGCACCCGGGCCTGCTGTGTATGTACTGTGAGTGCCGGTTTACTCACTATATATATATATATATATATATATATATATATAAAATCTACTTAATCTGCAGCTTAAAATCTACATTTACTGAATTACTTCTATTAGGTTCGTACTTCTATTCTATCTAGGTGATCCGTGAACTTAAAGGGGATAAGTTTGGGAGTGTATTGAAAAATCTGAGCTACATGTGAATACTAGTTAACAACAGAAGCCAAGAGCACTGGGAAAACAATGCAAACAAATAGTTGTACAATAATTTTTTCGAAAATAATATTCTGTAATACCAACTAATTACTGTCAGTTTATGGACAACAACGTTGTTGACCCCAAACTGAATCCAAGTTTCAGCAGCTATTGTTTATTAAGAAAATAATAGAGTCTTGAAAGTAGAATTTCTCATTTGAAGAGCAATAAGAAATTAATTATTGGTGCTGTTTAACAAAAAGTCTAGCCGGGACAGTGTGATAACTGGCTTTCCCGGTGAAGACTTTACTTACCAGTAAGTCCTTCGCCACTTTCTTCATTCTGATTAAGTCCCTGTGCACTGTAATGTGCTTGCACGGCTCAAGTTGCCTGGTAACCAAGCCGGTCTTTGATTGGCTGGCAGTTATTAGTCTGTGATACCCTGGAGAAGCTGCACTAGACAAGAGTCCAGTGAAGGTGCTACCAATGGTATAATATATAACATCATCATGAGATGGGGTTAAGTTTAGTAGCCAGGCGATGAAAAGCGTTGCTTTTCGACACCTGTTATATGAACACTTTGAGCGATCCCCATAAAACTCTAGTAGGTAGCGAAAAAAACGGTTATCACTGTGGAAATTTGTGACTGCTACAGTGGTAACACTATACTACAGTAAATGGTGTGAAGTGTTAACTGAAGTTTTCTCCAGTGAAAACAGTCATTTTCTTCCGAGATTTCATTTAACACCCCTTCATAAATAGACGTCTAAGTGACGGAATTAAGATAGCATGTGTGCGTGGGTTGTCTATTCTATATCAGCCCACACAATCTCTGTAAATTACAAATGGGCTGCATCAATTGTGTTCAACTTGTGTTAAGTAACCAAGGATAATTATATACTACAACAGGAAAAGGGAATAATAACTTGAAAGTTTTGTGCCTGCTGTGGTTTAATGGAATGCTATATTTCTGGGAACAGATCTTCAGAGAGCACTGGGTAAAAATTGCACAGATTCCCATTTTGATTGTATTATCTATATAACGTATGCTTTAGGCAGCAGTTGCATTCCAGAAAATACATTACAAAACATTAAACTCCATCAGTTATAAAAACACCGAAACAGGATTACAAAATGTTAACAATCTCATACAAAGTATATAGTAGTATGTATCAACCAGAATGCTTTGGAAATAGGATATTTTGGCTAAATTTTTCTTTCATCATTTGGAGCAGTGCTCATCCTGGTGACAGTAGAACAGTGATTCCCAAACTCGGTCCTCAAGAACCCCTAGCAGTCCATGTTTTGCAGGTTTCTTCACAGAATTGCAAGTGAAATAATTAGCTTCACCTGTGGATCTTTTAAAATGTGTCAGTGAGTAATGAACACACCTGTGCACCTGCTAGGTGACCTGGAAAACATGAACTGTTGGGGGTCCTTGAGGACCGAGTTTTGGAAGCAATGATGTAGAATTACCAACAACCAGCAATTATTAATTATTTTATTTTGGTTTTCAAAACTTTCTGGATAGGGTGGCATACTGGCACAGCAATTAATTTGCCAGACTGGTTTTGACTTGTGAATGATTGCAGCTTTAAAAATACGGGCATTCTTGCTCAACTCCTGCACATACGGCTTCTCGAACCCTATTATATATCTCCATTGGATCCTTTAACTGCAGTACAGACCTTCTCTCACATATCTAAACATAATGACCAGATGACACATTGCAACCTACTATTTTCCTGTACACAGGTCACAAAACCATAACGGTCAGTTATGCATGCTAATTGCATGTTAAATTATGACAAATCTGAAAAAGTGACAAGCATATGGAAATTCCCCATGACACCAAATGTAATTATTTTGCATTAATGCCTAAACATCACTGTCATGGTTTAATTGCCAAGTTGTCTGAGATACTGAGTCATTCTGGAAATATCATTTTCCCTAGAGATGTGTTTGCCATTTTCATACTGGATGCTATTTATAAATTTTAACTATTTTAATAGCGTGTTCATTATTTTTATAGGCTGTAAGATGGCAAGCAGAAGTTGCACAAAAAGAGACACATTTATACTAAGGAGCAAATCCTGGTAAAGGCTGCAAATTTGCTCCTGGACAAACTATTCTGTCATACAAAGGAAGCAAAATTTATTTATTTTAAAAGTAATGAAAATACTGTGTGCTCTTTACATGCAGCATAGATACACTGGGCAGCCTTAAGCTGGGCACACACATGAACCATCCGGCCATCTTGCAATGACCCGATACGACTGTAACAATATATCGTGCCTCATACTACAGAGCACAAAATATCATTACAGTATCAATTATAGTGAACCACGTCAAATTCCCATCCAATGGGAAGATGTGACCACATAACTCATCAAACCATGAATCGTGTGTACACAATATAAGACAGTCCAATATACTGTATTGTAAAGTGTGTACCCAGATATACTGTAACTGCAATTTATAGTTGACCCAACCACAACCTTAAATATTTAGCACATTTTAAATCCACTACATTCCCATGGCACTTCTAATAGCCCTATTTACATGTGCCTTTCTATTAAAAAATCAGGTGTCTCTGTATGTAACAAGCCAAACACGCTGGAGATCTTGACTGTCATAAACTATTCGCATATGCTGTCAAAGTGGAGGTGTACACATTTCAAGATTGGTACAGTTTGCATAAGTGTGAACATAGGCTATTTTGACTTGCAAATTTATTTTATTGTCATGTACATCCTTTTTTCAATATTTACAGTAAATGCATTTTATTCCATTTTATATGGATTTAAGACAGTGATTGTGAAGAATTTTGGAGAACCAGTTCCTTGTTTATCCGTTAGAAAGGTTGATGTAGTTTTTGTGGTATTGGCCTTTAAGATAATATTCCAGGAAAATTGGCTTAAATATTTCAGAAGCTCTTTCAGTCCTGTGAGAATAAATTACTTGTGCTGTTTTGAGAGAGATATTGATAAAGTACATCTAAAAATAACTGTTCGGCCACATGTAATATAGAATGTGTGCAGATTGGGGTGTTATGGGAGAAAGTTACAAGAGAGATGGATGGCGTGCCTATTCAGGAAATCACTGCTTCCTTGGGGAATCCAATGACTACAGTAGGTTATATAACAATAAGCTGTCCTTTAGATAGCCTGATGCATAGGACTGTAGTGTACCCTAGAATTATACTAAGATTTACATTGCATGTAAAAATGCAGAATTATATGTTTTGATTAGATTCGTAGACAGTGTTTTGCCTAATCATGTCTTTTGTGTAAAGGTTAGAAATATATTAAATATATTACATTTATTGTAAAATAAAATCATAATAGATATTTTAAACATCTGATCCTCTGGCATACAAGAGTATGGGGTATTTTCAATTAAAATCGAATCCATTCCGACATATATTTGTCGGAATGGATCCGACAACCCCTATTCAATCCCATCTAAAATTCGACTTTTTCAAGTCGAATTTAGATGGGACCCAGAGGAGGAGAGGGGGGGGGGCGAGCCACGGGGGGACAGCCGGCGGGCATACAGGGAGATCAGCGCTACGGAGTAGCTCTGCAGCAGGATGTCACTCAGCCGCCCGACCTCACGGCAGGTTCCACCCGGCTCCAGCAGCATGCTGGAGCCGGGTGGAAGCTGCCGTGAGTGTGGGTGGGTGAGTGACATCTAGCTGCAGCGCTACTGTAGCACTGATCTCCCTGTATGCCCGGCAGCTATCCCCCCGTCTCCCTGCACCCCCCCCCCCCCACGCCTCCTCTGGGTCCATCTCATTCTGACATCATTTTGATGTCGGATTGAGATGGTCGAAAAGGGGGCCAAAACCTGTCGGATTTGGCCCCGTTTTCGACATCAACATGTGGATCGGCAGCTATTCCGCCAATCCACGTGCTTTTCGACAAGTTGAATGCCTTTACTTGTCGAAAAGCATTGAATAGGTCGAATCACGTTTCGACCTTAAAAAGTCGAAAACTGTCGTCTTTTCGACAGACGGCAGTTTTTGACTTCAATTGAATATACCCCTATATGTCAATAAGGTACAAAGTGATCATAATGTCTTCAGCACAATCCCTGCAACATATTATTGTGTACAGTAAATTGGACTAGATGTCCTATAATTATGTTTTAACAGATTTTTTTATTGACCATGTAATGAAAATAATATACATTCTAGGTTATGCATTACAATGTATTTTACACGATTAATAAATCTTACCAAAATAGTTGTGACAATAACAGTTTTATTCTCCAGACCCATGGAATCATTGGCAGACAATACATCAGAAATAGTAACCACCATTTTGTCAACTTCACTCCAATATCCAATCTGCCAAAATAAAATAATAACAAGTTTTAGCTGAAAAATCTATTATTTCTTATACTTTACAGTGTATACTAGCAGTCTAGGGGAATATTTATGAAACCACAAATTGAAATCAGCGGATACTACATATTGGAGATGTCTGCTGTGGTCCCCAGCTGTCTGTGGGTAAACCAATAATGCCCCATTCACCAAGGTCCTTTTACACATATTTTATTAGAGGAGCCCACATCCTGCCTCCTAGCCTTTAATAAATAGCGCTAAGAAAAGCATTCCAAATAGCTGCAATATGTGGAGATGAGAAGTGCTCACAGCTTTTGAACAATTTTTATTAAATAGGCCCCTAAGAGGGGAATTCAATTATTTTTTTGGATGACGATAAGTAATGGGTGCCCCTTGGAGCCATTTCATTGTTTCTGCTGATGGGAGCGAATGCATTACTTATCACATTTTTCCCACCCAAATGCATCGGGTTAAATTGGCTAAACATGGCCAAGGTCCTGGTAAATGTGCTCAAACAGCAGTTTTCTGCTCACCACTTCAGCAGGCAGGAACAAATGAACAGCACTAACGGCTGTGAAAAAAACAATTGAATGCCCCTCTTTGATTGCAAGGAAATGTATAGTGTGAGCACAAACATCCCGTAAATATCTGACACTCTATTTCCTCACCACCCATGTCTTTAGCTACAAAAAAATTAAAACAAGAAATAAGCCAACAACTCACCACATAAACTCATTCAGTCATATAAACAATAGACTGTGGCACAGACTAAATAGACAATGCACTTGTTTAACATTAAGGGGTATATTCAATTGAAGTCGAAAACTGCCGTCTGTCAAAAAGACGTCAGTTTTCGATCTTTTAAGGTTGAATCCTGATTCGACCTATTCAATATTTTGCTAAATTTTTCGACAAGTCACGTGTTTATGTCGAAAACGGGGCCAAATCCAACAGCTTTTGGCCCCCTTTTCGACCATCTCAGTCCGACATCAAAATGATGTCGGAATGAGATGCGGACCCAGAGGAGGCGAGGGGGGGAGGACCGCAGGGAGACGGGGGGACAGCTGGCGGGCATACAGCGAAATCAGCGCTACAGTAGCGCTGCAGCTGGATGTCACTCAGCCGCACGACCTCACGGCAGCCTCCACCCTGCGTCCCATCTTAATTCGATTTGAAAAAGTCGAATTAAGATGGGATTGAATAGGGGTTGTCGGATCCATTCCAATAAATACAGTACATGTCGGAATGGATCCGACTTTAATTGAATATACCCCGAAATCTATCAAGTTTCACTTAACAATGATGCTATTCTTTAAAGTTTCCTGTTAAAAACATATGAGGAGAGCTGCAATAGCATTCGAGATTACCGGAGGTGCGGGATGCTGGTCGATCGCAGACGTTTTTTTAAGCGGCGGTCATTTACAAGTCATCGGTTGGCATCCCACACCTTCGGCAATCTCGGATGCTAATATATCTCACCTAAGGTATGCATTAGCAATGCTAGAAAAAAACCAACTTGTAATAAGCCAAATAAGCCAATGTAAAGAAAGTTACCTTACGAGGACCATTGCTTTTCAGTTCCATGATGTTAATGGTATAATTAACTCTTTTACCATTCTGGTCAAATTTAATGTTTCCAGTCAATCCATCTACTTGAACCTATTGAAAAAAACATATGTTAAATCGGGTATTGTGTCCTATTGGTGAAAAGTGCCATACTGTATAAATACAATTATTATTTTTTATTTGTTATATACAATTTTTCCACACATGAAAGAGTCCACTATTAGGGTGTATGGGCCTCCTACACACAATGGAAATAACCAATCTCTTAATGCAATTCACCAAGTAGTTACATCACTAAAGCATAAAGTGCAAGAAGGTGCTCTGTAAGACATGCTCTGCACCTATTGTCCAGCCTGTAAGGTTGGTGCTTAGAATAACAAGGACATGCTAGCAGGTCAATATATAGTAAGTTTTTTAGATCCAGAAGTTTTACACTGTGTTGATGACAAGAGAAAAGTTAATTTGTATTGTTTATATTACATTGGCTACTTCCATAGGCTATAAAGTAATGTGTCATGACTAACTTGTTATAATCCTTCCACGTTCCATGTTACACCCTTTTGAAAATTAGTAAAGACAGTCCAGTCCAGACAGGTCTCTTTTCCTGCCCTATAGTCCTACATCAGACATTAGCTGACAATTACCTCTACCACAAGCAGTGACAATAGGCGGAAGCAGATGGACATTCATATACCAGGAAGTGAAGCATTTTATCTCACCTGTAAATTTTCTCTTCCTGTCAGCCATTCTTCACTTAGATTGCAGAAGCAAAAACATAATGCCCATATGATATGTGCATTGCTTGGCATTTGAGAAAGGGAATGGTTAGCAATGACCATAAGATGATGTGAGTCAGGATCAGCAAGGATGGTCTACTTACGTACAGTATGTTTCTAGTTACTGTATATACCATAATAATAAGATATTATTGTGGCCAGGTGGCGGTTAAAATCCCACCAGTAGGGATCCCAACAGTCAGAAGACCAACAGCAGAATCCCGACAGTCAGAATCCCGACACATCTGTGATGTAAGTCTATTGGGATCCCGCTATCAGTATTCTGACTGTTGGGATCCGACTGCCAAATTGTGTACGTAACCCTTGTTCAGCTTCTAGTAACATTAGACACTAGTAGGCATTGGGTGCAACATATTATTGATTTACCTGTTTCAAAGCTCTCTCTATTTCTACTCCATGTCCCCATGGCACCGCAGGATTTGCTAAACAGTCACCAGCATTTCCTCTTCTTGAGAGTTCTACCCTTTGTTTCCGTAAATTCCGAAAGGCCTCAGTCATCACTTGGACAGCATCAAATGTCAGAGCTGATGTATACTGAAAATATAGCGTAAATAGTGGTCATTCTGAGAATATGATACAATACACAACATACAAAACTGAATACCACTGCTTTCCAAAAACTACACTCACGCAGGCAATGTAAACTCCATACCAAAATTGCTTTTTCAATTGGCAGTAGGGCAAATTAATCACATTCACTTTTTCCAAACAACAACCTTTAGCTAACATTAAGCAGCAATTGTGTTAGCTAGCAGTGGTTCAGCATACACTATAGTTCTTGTGCTATTCTTAATGGGAGAAACATGCTATGTTTTGGCCTTTGCTGTCTGCGTTTGAAAATTCTGATAGCTGGGGGATTGCGGATCAGTAACCGAAAAGAAACAGCAACAAGCTAAAATATGCAGGGACATAGGTTGTAGGGAGGCCAATCCCGGGATCGGGAGGATCCCGGGATTTGGGCCCAAAAATGCCGGGATTTGAATCCCGGGATTGGAGCATCCAATCCCGGGATTCACGGGATTATACTGCGCATACGCGGTGGCGGGAGGGTAGGTGTGTAAGTAATAATACTTACTAATATTAGGCGGGCGGCAGCCATGAACAAGTTGAACGCGGCGGCACTTCAAATGTAGCGTCGGCCGTCAGCCAATCAGCTGGCGGACCGGCAGCCAATCAGGGAAGCTGCAGCGGCAGCCAATCAGCGCTTCCGTGATTGGCTGCCGGTCCGCCAGCTCTGGTGGCTGGCGGCCGGCGCTTCATTTGAAATGCCGCCGCGTTCAGTGTGTTAATGGTTGCCGCCCGTCTAATAGTAAGTACTATTACTTACACCCACCCTCTCTCCCTCCCTCCGTGCATTCAGTGCTCCCTACAGCCTTCCTCCCTCCCGCGCCGCTACCAACCCTCCCTGCCGCAACCTACACCCTCCCTCCTGAGTCCCGCACCGCTACCTACACCCTCCCTACCTCCCGCACCGCTACCTACACCCTCCCTACCTCCCGCACCACTACCTACACCCTCCCTACCTCCCGCACCGCTACCTACACCCTCCCTCCAGCACTGCTCCCTACAACTTTCTCCGATCCCTACTGCAATCCCGGGATTGACCGTTTTTCAATCCCGAATCCCAGGATTGAAAAAACGGCCTGGGATTGGCCTCCCTAGTAGGTTGAGAGATTAGGAACAGGAGGTTTTGTGGGTATAGCAAAAGAGGGGTTTTAGTGGTTCTTTAAACCATTCAAGAATATTTTTTGCAGTGTGGCAGGGCACCTTATTCTACTGAAAGAGGCCATTGCCATAAGATGATGCAGTTGGTCTGCAACAATGTTTAGGTAGGTGGTACGTATAAAAGTAACATCCAGAGGAATGCCAGGATCCAAAGTTTTACAACTGAACATTGCCGAGACCAATACACTGTCTCTGCCGCTTTGCCTTCTTCCAAAAGTGCATTCTGATGCCATCTCTTCCCCATGTAACTGATGCACATGCACCCAGCAGTTCACATGATGTAAAATAAAATGTAATACATCAGACCAGGTCAACTTCTCCTATTGCTCTATGGTCCACTTCTGTTGCTCATGTGCCCATTGTAGGCACTTTTGGTAGTGGACAAGAGTCAGCATGGTTACTCTGACTAGTCTGTGGTTATACAGCTCCCCCATATGCAGCAAGTCATAGACAGCATTAACTAGTTCAGAAATTTGAGCTACAGTGGCTCTTCTGCGGGATCAGACCAGATGGGCTAACCTTCACAACACATATGCATCAATGAGTCTTGGGCACCAGTGCCCCTGCCACCAGATCACTAGTTTCCTTCCTTGGACCGCTTTTGGTAGTTACTAACGACAGCATACCGTGAACACCCAACAAGACCTGCTATTTTGGAGATACTTTGATCTAGTCGTTTAGCCATCACAATTTGGAACTTGACAAAGTTGCATCAGATCCTTACGTTAGCCGATTTTTCCTGCTTCCAACACATCAATTTCAAGAACTGACTGATCACTTTCTGCCAGATAATGACCTGTAGGAGGTTTTAATGTTATGACTGATGGGTTGAGACACACACACACACACACACACACACACACACACACACACACACACACACACAGTAGATGTATGGTGTCCGGCACTTCCTATAGTAGACAATAATACCCAGGTGAACTTTGCAAAGATACGTACATACAGCCCAAAGAAGGCAGTGACACTCCGGGATTTAGTAAAGTCCAAAATGTTGTATTAAAACTTCACAAACATACCAACGTTTCAGGGCCCATAGCCCGTTTGTGGGTTCACACCTTGACAAAGGGGCTACGGACCCCCAAAACGTTCATATGTTTGTGAAGTTTTAATACAACTTTTTGCACTTTATTAAATCCTGGAGTGCTGTTGCCTTCTTTGGACTGCATATATATATCGATACAGATGAAGAGCCATGCAATTACTTGGTGTAAGAGCCATAAAAATACAATAACCTATCCTAGTAATAGAAGGAATCAGCACTCAGGTGAGAAATTGAAAAATATACAGCATCGGTAAGAGCCTAAAGCTTTTTATGGGTATTTTTTTATAATATTGGGTCTGGTACCAGTGATTTTACAATTTGTTGATTGTTATTTACTTGTGTGAACTATTTTATGTGTGAATAAATTTGATTAATATTCAGGTTTAAGCTGAACAATATTATTATTTTTATTAGCTTGTATCTATCATTGTGTCTATTATAGCACTGCTATTTTTGTGTTTTTGGTGGCATTTTGCTTTAGCAGATGCTGCATAGACTAAGCACTAATAGGCTCAGGTTTAACATTTTGTGTTTGTTACTTTATATTTGAAACTGCTTCTTCCTCCAAAAATAAGGGACCACAATGGGCTTGAATATGGTACCCTCGTATGCCAATTTCTTCATGGCTGAATATGGAAAAATTCATATTTGTGACAAATCATCAGACATAAATCTATATGTGTTATATTGATATTCTTTCTGTTGGCAGAGAGGAGAGAAGAAGCTTTTGGGATTCATACAGGTAAACTACTTGACAAATGTATACAGAACTATCAGATTCAGCCTAAAATATAGCAATACCAAAATTAACTTTCTGCCCAGTGCAATCCTCAATAATACTAATGTTTCAACCAAAATTGTTATTAAACCTACAGATTAGAATATGCCTCCCTTATTCTTTATGCCTTAGAGTGGTCCATAATACATCCAATAATGACCTGTTTAATGCCTACAGAATATTGGACAAAGAGATTTTATACAGAGGTTACAACAAAAGTTTTTTTCATAGAATCTGCTACTGTGCAAAAGAAATCTAATGAAACAGTCTGAACTTCTGATAAGTTTAATTTCTGCAGTACAGTGCCTTCACCAAGCATCTTTCTTTATTAGAAACATTATTCTTGAAAATTGGCATCACTTATCCACAGACCCATCCCTATCTAAGGAGATCAGTTGCAAATTAAGATTTGCATACAGAAGGGGACCTAACCTGAGAGATCTCCTTGTTGATACAGATTGCATTAGACACTGCATTCCTGAAATATCATAAAGCGCTTACCGATAAACCATAAGTCTATAACTGTTCTGGATATGCTAATTATCCATTCACGTACTAGCAAATGTTACCTTGCTAAATACAAACATGTAGTTTACATTCTCAGTGGCCCAGCTGTGGGCTACTATATGTTGGATAAAAATATCATGAATGATGAAAGAAAGATTGGCACAACATAGGTCATCAAATAAAGTTAAAACATTTACCTGTAACTAAACACTTTCAAGATTGCAGACATAAGTCATACCAAGTCAAATGTTAAATAATGGTTCACATACTACCACTCAGAAAAGGGGATTGTGGCAAATGGGACATTCAATTCCATCCAGCGATATGACTTGTATGTAATGTCTACATGTATATTGTAATGGAGTATGTGACACAACATGGTTGCCAGCCTGTCCTCTAAGTGAACCCATAGCTACATAGATATGGGAGTAGAGGACACTGGTGTTAGTGGGGAGTCAGAGGTTAGTTTATGGCCCTTACCTTATCTAATAAGCTGTAAACTATAGTTAGGAGGAACATCACAGGTCAAGAAACCTGACCTCTCGAAACTTAAAACAAAGCCAGCTGGAAGAAGTAACTCTGGTTTCTCACTGCCCAGGTGCACAGCATTGAGAGAGTTGAAGAAACTGTGGGGGCTGCAGCTGTGAGGGGGTTATATCTGTCCCTCTCACCCACACTGGGTTGTTCATTCCTGAGGGCAGAGCAAAGAGCTGGGGATGCACCATATATCTCACATTGTGAAATCCCTCCACACAGAAGGCTTAACTGCTGCTGAGTAAGTTAGGCTTCTGGAATTATTATCCTCTTTTGTTTATCTGAAATTGTACCCTAATCGGTGTGTACTTTTAAATATTTTTTTATTAACTGAAGCTCTGAAGATATTCTTGAAATTAAACATCTAATTGTTAGTTCTGGTCTGTGTTCTTATGCCCAAAGGTCTCATGGTCCATGCTATCATTTTGTGATGTATTAATAATTGTGTGTGTAGGCTGA
Source organism: Pseudophryne corroboree (assembly GCF_028390025.1). Classification (NCBI taxonomy): domain Eukaryota; kingdom Metazoa; phylum Chordata; class Amphibia; order Anura; family Myobatrachidae; genus Pseudophryne; species Pseudophryne corroboree. The sequence continues at coordinate 966,130,083 of NC_086444.1, forward strand.
AGCAAAGACGGCCCTGCATTTAGTCGCTAAAATCTTCTTGCTGGTGGCAGTTTTGGGTTAAAAGTAATCCAGTAGTCACGTACGGCGATTCTCGGATTGGTGTATCTGGAGAATCGACCGGTGGTCGTCACAGGGATGCCAAACACAAACTTTGAATTCACCGTAAACTTCAATAGATCTACAAACTCATTATTGCATTTATTATGTGTTCATTACTGTATGCCGTAATGTCTTTTGTTTCAGTCCATTGTTTTGCTACACCCTAGACCAGTGTTTCCCAACCTCGGTCCTCAAGGCACACTAACAGTCCAGGTTTTGAGGATAAACATGCTTGAGCACAGATGGTTAAACCAAAATAACTGTGTTACTAAATAAGTCACCTGTGCTCATGTAAAGCTAGCCTTAAAACCTGGACCGTTGGTGTGCTTTGAGGACTGCGGTTGGGAAACACTGCACTAGGCTGATTTTACGGCCTTGTTTACATGGTTATCATGGTGACAGAACACTCCAGTAAAGCTTTTTCCAAGAGAATAGCAGGTCTGTTACATATGTGCGACACTGCAAGTTCCAGTACGGCACCAACCACTTTGTAATATATAGTATATTGATCAAGTTTTTATATTCTTGTTTCTTTGTCATTACTACAGTAGTTTACATGTGACGGCAGCTGCTTTATTGGTGGTTTTTATATTCATTTGTGGCTGTTTTGATGTGTGATTATTTTTATGTGTGACTCAATCACAGTTGATTTTCATTTTGAGGCTCACTATATTGTTATCTTTGATTATGAAGCGGGGCCAACTACAGTGTTTCTCCAAATGAGGGAACTAATGGTGCTATGTTACTACTCGTATTATAGCTGACTGTTGCTGTTGTGTCTACATGTGGCTACAGTGATGCCAAATACCTTTTGTTACTATGGTCTCTTAGTACGTAACATGCAGCACTGTTTATATCAAAGGACTCCTGTATATGTCAGCATTATATTATGCATTTATTCAGCTTTTTTTTTTACTTTATAACGTAAGATACATGGTCTTTGGGGTCTGTATCATTATCAATAAAATAAACTATGAACTATGATGCGGTTCCACACTAGCCTATATGAGTTTAAATGGTACAGGAGGCCAGTGTCTACACCTGGGAAGACCATCAAACTCTAACACTGCATCTGTGGAGCTGTGGCAACAAGCCAAGCTGGATTCTGTGTTACCCTGCATGGAAGCAGGCAAAACTGGGATAATTTGTGACTCTATATGTCTTTTCATTTGCAGAATAGCTGCAATAAAGTGAGGGGTGAAGTAGCGAAGTAGTGCTTTACACAGGGGTTAGGCTGTTTTGTTTTCTAATTTTCTATTTATGTTATACGCAGTAAAGCACCTAAACACTGCACTAATACACTCCTCCACCGAGCTAATTACCTCATTACCTCACTATATACTGTGTATGTATGTATGTATATATATATATATATATATATACACACACACACACATATAGAGGGGGAGGGGGGTTGGGGGGGTTGAGACACCGCCAGTAATACTAGATGTATCTAAGTGTATATGCACAAAATATGATATAATATAGCTGATCCCGGAACCGGAAGTACCATGCATTTCAATATAGCGTGGAACGCAAGGCCCACTCAATGAATGGAATAGAAACATCCTAACTATATAGAGTCTTATATATTATGTTAAAACACCCATTGAGAATATTAGAAAACATATAAAAATTTATACAAATAATAATAGAGTGGTCATTTTAAATTGTTTACAAAACTTATGAAAACCCCCCGCAAAAAAGAAAAAAAGATAATGGTTTGACTAAAATTACTATTAACCCTGATCAGGCAGAATTATCTCAAAAATATATTTTAGGGGTTTGATTTATTGAGTCCCTGAGGGACCGATGTGTCTAATTCAAATATCCATTGGGCTTCGCGTTTCTGCAAAGACAGCTCACGGTCAACACATGCTGGTTTGGGTACGTGATCAATTAGCATACATCTCAGGCTAGCAATAGAGTGTCCAGCATTCACAAAATATGTGGCAACTGTCTTATCCGAGGTACGTGTCTCCAAGGCAAGTCTGATCGTTGATCGGTGGTTTGCCATCCGGTCATGGAAGCAACGTTTAGTCATATCCACATAGTAAAGGCCATAAGGGCACACCAAAATGTAGATGACATAGCCAATCAGACAGTGTAATTTATGTTGTATTGTTATTTTTCTGTCACTATGCGAATGAGAAAAAGACGGTCATTAGTGATCTACATGTGGTGCAGTCTAGACATCTAAAGCAACCATTCCTGCATCTTGGTAAACATACTTCCTCCTTTGGCTTATCATGGGACGCATCAGTAAATCACTTAGATTTGGACCCCTATATTCACATAATGGGGGTTATTTGCCTCCTCCAACAAGGGAGGAGTCAGTGGAGACGATAGGCCAATGTTTAGCAATTGTTTTCCATGCATGATGTACAGCCACATTGTATGTACTCGTGAATGTAGTAAGTGTGGGAGCTAGAGACTGCTTTTGTGCTCCATCTGCTTGAGTAAACCTAATCTAGCCTTGGTGAGGCATTGCTTTATCGTATTATTAGAGTAACCCCTCTGGAGAAAACGTTGAGTCAACTCTGCAATCTGTGTTTCTGCATTTGTAGTTAGTGAATTATTCCTCAATATCTGTATGAACTGAGATACTGTAGATTTTCTTTCAGGAGACTCGGATGTTGACTAGAAGACTGAAGAAAAGTATTCCAATCAGTGTCCTTGCAAAATAATGTAGTCCCAAGTGAATCAACAACACAAAAATTGTAAATCTGATCGGTGTATCCAAGCAATTAAAAAAATCCACCATGTCCATAAACTGGGTATCTGTTCCTAACCAAAGCTGGAAACAGTCATTTATATACCTTTGATAGTATAGAATCTTGTCCCCAAAGTTAGGCATACTATGAGTCTGCTCATACTAAGCCATGTACAGATTGGCATTGTGCCAGATTTGAGCTCATGGCTGAAGCAGTATTTTGACTATAATAATTAATGCCATAAAGAAAATTATTTTCTGGTAAATACCAATTTAGTCAGCTCTACTAGAAAATCAATTGGAGGACCCTGATGGGGACACTTTACCAGGGCTTGTTTGGTGGCCTCAAGCCCATTCTCATGGGGTATTATCGTATCCAGAGAGCAGACATCAAGTGTCACTAAGCATACATCTTTTGGGGGAGAGTATGTAATAGATTGTTGGTATTCTTGAGGCAACTGGGCATCAAGGCTACCAGAGGCATAATATGAGTCTGTCACATTTTCTTTGGACTGCTTGATGGACAGGTGTATTTACTACTATGTCTTGAGAAAGGTCCCACTAGGACCACAACGTCAACTGCACTTGTTTTTGTACTTTATGCTGCCTGTGAAATTCTTCCTTTTATATATATATATATATACGGGCTGGTAACGGTTTGCCAGCAGGCGGAATCCCGGTAGTTAGTATGCCGACCGCGGGATCCAGGCAGCAGAATGCCGGTGGTGGGGCGTGCGCAACAGAGCCCCTTGCGGGCTTGCTGTGCTTGCCTCGTAGCCGGCTCGATGGCCTGCTGCGCTCGCCACATGTTCTATTCCCACTCCATGGGTATCGTGGAAACCCACGAGTGGGAAAAGACCCTGTGTGTTGGCATTCCATTGTGCGGCATCGTGATCATTTAGGATTTTGGCGTCGGCATGGTGACCGCCAGGATCCCGAGCGCCGATCACATGACCACTCTTATTTATATATATATATATATATATATATATATAGCAAAGACACACAGGCGGCACTCCACAGGACTTCAGAAATCACCAATGCAGCAGACAGCTTAGTATATCAACGTTTCAGGCACTCTTTATTAGCGCCTTTCGTCCTGACGAAAGGTGCTAATAAAGAGTGCCTGAAACGTTGATATACTAAGCTGTCTGCTGCATTGGTGATTTCTGAAGTCCTGTGGAGTGCCGCCCGTGTGTCTTTGCTGCATCAAGTCCCTCACAGGTCGTTGGGAGGGCACCCAGGTGCTATTGTTCTTATGTGGAGTGCCAGTCAAAAACACGTTTCTTATATATATATATATATATATATATATATATATATACATACTAGCTGAATGCCCCTGCTACGCTATGGACTTTCAATATATTCACAAAGAGATGAAAAGCGCTGGAATTTAGGCAGATTTAATACTGCTTTGAATTTTTTTTTAAATATATCTTTGACAGGCCGCACCTCTGGGCGGGCCTACCCTGGACTGATGCTGTAAAAAGGCTGGCACTGAGGAGAATAATCCGCCCCATCCCGCCACTGACGCTGCCCTGCTAAGTGCTATAAATGCTCCACCTGCTGTATGTTAAATATGTAAGGTTTGCAAGGATAGGCTGACCCTATTCCAAAGAGCCCTAGGTCTCCTTGCTTAGCTTTTCGTTCTCATTAGGGTTCCTCCTTTGAGGTAAAAAAGGTAAAGATTTACTCACAACAGTGACGGTCACTGTGAGAGCTATCGTTCCCTTTACACAGCAGATAAGCAGTTGCTGACTATCAAACTTTCCTTTAATGCATTTAAACCCTTCAGTGGTTTGCCCAGAAATCTTCCAGGCTAGCCAGCGCTGGCAACCCTGGAAGATATCCGGGCATACTACTGACTGATTTCCCTGTAACAGCTATGCAGCGTGCACGACGTCCGGCAATCAGTATACTCCATTATGGCGTTTAGCCCGTCCCCAGACTCCTATTGGCCAGGGGGTGGTCTAAGCAATAAAATGTCTTATGCTGATTCCCGGGAACCACAAGGCGGCCGGGAATTAGAGCTGGGGCCGGCGATCCCTGCGGATATCGATCACCAGGCGATTACCTCGCCCTGCTCCATAACTCACCCCTCCTGCACCTTCCCCCTGGCTCCCACTTCAATTTAAAAACACTGCCCCAGGGTGTTTTTAAATTGAAAACCCTTCACTGAAGGGGTTAAGAGTCAAAATATCTACAGTATGTCTCCCTCCTATTGCTCTCTGAGAGGTTTGGCAATGTTTAGTTCAAGTGACAGGTTAATCTCTAACAATTGAGACACTATCCTCTCCTGACTGGAAATAGGTTAGTTAAGTACTTCTAATATCTGAAATATATATATATATATATATATATATATGGCAAATACCACTGACTAATCACAAAGTCTCCTGAACCATAAGGCTGGACTGCCTTGCCAATGGCAGTTGCAGAGCAGTCCATTATTCAAATAGGGGAGCCACACTCACCAATGTTTGACAGTGTTTAGGGATGACAGTTGATGTGGTTCATCTATTTGAATAATGGACAGCTCTGCAACTGCCACTGGCAAGGAAGTCCAGGAACAGAGCATTGTGTCCTTCCCCCTCCACAACTTGTATTGCTGGCACCATGCATTCTTTATAGCCCCGGCTAGGTGGGCTGTCTTAACTCTCCTCTGTGAGTGGGGAACTACCAATAATCATCTCTTCTTAGTGGGTGCCTACGTCACAAAAGCAAGCCACTGTCCAAATGTCAAGTTACCAGTCCTTATGGTTCAGGACATTTTGTGATGAGTTAGTGGTATTTGATATTTTTATATATATATATATATATATATATATATATATATATATATTGTTTGCCCGTACAAGTTCTTTTTTAAGTCTTATGATTTACAGAATAGAACACTTTCCAGAACTGGGGAGAAAGTCTCTTTCCTGCCAGCTGCAAATGATGTCCTGTGATCACTGTGGGGAGCAGGTTGCAATTTTTGACATTGTACTGGGTGATCATGTTGCCTCTTAATCTTCTCCTTTCTGATGTAAATGAATTAGACTCCTGACTCCCAACTGAGATCTTACTTTTATATTATCCATTCAGTTGCAGGTCCCGACATATTCAGTGTGTCCAGGAATGCTATTTTAGAACTGGTGCCCAAAACTGAACTGGGCATGCCTCATGCATATATTATCAGAGAGAAATTATATATTTCTCTCTTGAGTCTATGTCCCATTTAATATGGAATATCTTGCTGGTTCTGGGGGCTGTAACTTTACACTGCTAACTGTTGCTACCGTAATCTATATATCAGGGATGTGCGGTAAGCTAAATGGGAAGCGGTCACCATACTGCTAGTTGGGATCCCGGATGTTACAATGCCAGCAACGGAATCCTGACTAGCGGTGAAATACCGACTCCGGAATCCTGGTGCCACAGGATCTCCTCCCTCCTCCCTCTGGGCATGTCAATGACACCCACAGAGGGATAATAAATCCTGTGGCGAGTGCAGCGAGCCACTGCACCCGCAGCGAGCCTGCAAGGGGCTTGCTAGCACTCACCCCACTGCCGGTATACTGGTAGTAGGGATCCCGCTGTCGGTATACTGACGGCCGGGATCCCGCTTAACATACCGTTCCCAACTAAATGGCTCAGGAGGCACTGGCTAGTACCAGAGCCAGATTTAGACACAATATATGAGCCAAAGGGTACATCTGGGCATTATACACATAAACTCCTGAAAATTTGGTGAGTTTTGATCAGAGATGTGCGGAAAAGATAGACAGGGGAGGCACTGCCTCACCTGCCATAGACTTTTTTTCTCCAGAGTTTAGGCTATAAAAATGATTAGAATAATACAAAGAAAATATTTCAAACACAGTCTTTGTATTTTTCATATACTTTATACCATAAAATTTCTGGCACAAACGTATATCAGGAAAGTCTCTGCCTCAACTCACCGCATGTCACTGCTATATATATATATATATATATGTATATCTAGATAACTGTTGTCACATGAATAACCTTAGATTTATCCACATTAAGCTTCAACTGTCATGTCACTGCCATATCTCCCAATTTATCTAGGCACATCTAATAATGATAAGACATATAAGAGCCTATTCATTAACGTTTGTTTTGCAGAAACAGCAGTTTCCACATGATTACCAGTAATTTAAGAACAAAGCAATCTATTAAGCCTCTAACACAGGAGATATCTGACATACCTCCTGTAGTCCCATAACTTACAGAGCATACCACAGTCACCATATGTGTATGGGGACTTTGCAGGTGTTCTATTTGTCAAGCTCAGAAATCAGTCAGCTAGGGCACATTGGTAAACTGTGCAAACAGGCTAGGCAAACTCCAAAGTTGCCCTGCCTAATCGCTTGTCTTGATAAATAGACTCCATTATATAAACTCAATTTTACCTCAGTATAAAAATGTGAGTGATCTACAAATTAAACAGCAGTGGTACCACAACCAAACCCTGGTGTGTGCTATTTATAACCTTAGTCCAGTATGAATCAATGAGAAGCACACTCTGGAAATTATTTTGTAGCAAATTTTCTTTCCAGTTGCATGCTGTATTTTCTCTACCAATCTTCAATTAAACCCATATGACTCAGAGTATCAAATGAACAGCCACTGTCATTCTGCCAACCCAATGTACAATTGTCTACTCACTTCTTCATGAAACAGAAGTAGATCTGTTTGACAGGATTGGTCTTCCATAAATCCATGCTGGCTGTTGCTGATTATATTATGCGTGTGACACATTCTGCTCCAGGCATGTGCTTACAGCTTGTGAGCATTGCCTGTGATTGCAATCAGGGTAAATGATCTCTATGACTATCTCTATTAACAAACACACTACACAAAGTTACCAAGCACTGAATATACTGTAAGTAAGCTTAATGCAAATAAATCTGCTCTCAAAAGTGCAAATACACTTAATGTCAGGACGATTACCACAACTGAAAGTATAACTGACATGACTCTAATTATGCGATTTCCCTGGATAGACAACAGTGTTAATATTGATATTGACTGTTTTCTTGCTATATTTTTTCTGCCCCCTATACCTTGTGTGCTCGTCACTTTACCATTTAGAAAAGGGATGGGGAACCGTTGGTCCTCCAGCTGTTGTTGAACTACACATTCCAGCATGCCCTGCAACAGTTTTAGCACAGCCAAATTGCAAAACTGTTGCAAGGCATGCTGGTATATGTAGTTCAGCAACAGATGGAGGGCCAAAGGTTCCCCATCCCTGATTTAGAATGTAAGCAAGGCCTTCTCTCCCTTGACTACCCTACATACTTATTAAAAGATAATAATAATCTGGAAAGAGGGGCGCAATTCTACGCAGTTTGGTAAAGCTTTATTGACTCCCAACCAACCTCTTTAAAAGGACAAATTCAAAGCTGTTTCTATTCAACACTCTGGTAAGAAACTCTGGACTTTTTACAACAGTTTTTTTTTTACAAGAATTACTCTATAATTTATTATATAGGGAGAACTATAAGTGTGGAAACACCCTTATAAAAAGGAAATGCTTAAGGAAACATTGATCCAGTGTCTACACAGAGTAACTACTTATACCCCTTTCACACCGCAGCTTGAACCCGGTAAATTGCCGATTTTTAAGGCTTCCTAAACGGTTCGAGCTGCGATGTGAAAGGGTCACCTTCAATTTACCGTTTTCAAAATACCGGTATTTTGAAACGGTAAAATTGCAGGGTCCTACCCGTTTCAGACCCGTTTCATTGTGCAGTGTGAAAGGGTCTGAAACGGTATTTGCAAGCCCAAGAAGGTGATAGGCTGTCTCCATGTGTGATGTCACCAGGCAGAAGCAGGAAATAAACATTTAAAATGACAACCACTGTTTTGTATGGGTGAAACGGGTTCAGTGTGAAAGGTACCAAAACGGTAATGAAATGGTAATATACTGGTTACAACATGCGATGTGAAGGGGGTTTAACTGCTCAGACCCGTTTTAAGAACCGTTTAAAGAACCATTTCAAAAGCAGGTTTTGCGATGTGAAAGCAGCATTAGAGTAACGTTTTCCCCCACTCCCATATTATATGTGTAGACACTGGATTAATATTTCCTTATTCATTTCCTTTTCATAAGGACATTTCCACACTTATGGGCCACTCTGTATTATATTTTAAGTGCCTAGTCTTCTCGCTCCTCTATGTTTAACCATTTTGTACTTAAATGATATCTGCAGCCTTTTATGTGCTGACATTTTCTCTGTTATTCATGTAATCACCACCACATTTATTAATACCCATGTTCCTATTAAGTCTATGCCTCAGACACTATTTTATGTCTGATCAAGCTGTATGAACATTTTCTTTGTATGTTTACTCCAATAAAATTAAAATATTTAAAAAACAATGCAAGATGTTTAAGTTGGAAATACAATTTTTTGTAAAAACATTTAAAAATAATAATAGCAATAATAATAATAATAATAATAATAATAATACTGGACCTCGATTTGAACCAAATGACTTGTTACCAAGCCCCCATGACACACAATCCCCTTAACAGTAGACCAATATTTAAATTGTTAATGAAAAATATAATCCCTGTTCTTTAAACTAATAATATGCTTTATTTTGCAACATAAATGTATATATATATATTGATCTTTTTGTTTTTTTGTTGGAAAAAATTAAGATAAAAAACAAAACATTTTGTTCTATGCATTGTATTTTGTAAATCCTATTGTGTTATTCTATTATTATATTTATTAAAAGATGTTACTCTAAAAAGAAAGAGCTTTAATACCAGCACCATCTCACGGTTAGCGTCACAGAACTAAATATAAACTATTTATGCAAAAAATAATGTCATTTAGCCAATGATTATTTCTAAAGAATAGCATTAATGGAAGCAATTTCCATTATAGTATTTTTGTCAATCGTTGTGGTTCTTAGAAAACTACAGTAGGACGTGTACAGTAGCTTGTCCCGTAGTTAGTTTGTGCACAGTGCTGGGAGGCAGTAATGCAGTCAACACGAATATGAAAATAAATTTGTGATTTGTTTCCACACCAACAGATATAAGCGCACAAAGACTCATTTTACAAGGAAGAACCATAATACAATGTGACTGACATGAGCTGACATGGCACAGCAATATAGGGTATCAGCTGGTGATGATTCCCCTTTAAAATCATAAATATACATTCATATAGGCAGCAAATACCTTATCTTGTAATGCTATATAAGAAAACTATAATGCATGATGTATTTGATAAAATATATTTGCAGCGCTGCATAATATGATTGGCACTATATTAACTACAGTATAATAATACAAGTCTATTTTAATCAAATGTGCTATATGCAACATTACCTAACAGAGATTACAAAACTAAACTAACAACTCACACTCAGGGAATTGTATTCTGCATTAGCCTTCAACATTTCATAGTCCATTCATTAGCACAGTAAATATTGTTTCTTTAAAGAAAAAGTAAAGAGACAACCGAACCATGAACAGTTTAATAGTTCCCATCACTTACAGTACAAATCACATAATCATGGAGGACAGGAGGCTACATGTTTCTATCTATCAACACACAGCGTTTCTTTGGAAACTACCACCAGGTTTATGAGGTCTTAGATCCGCAAGCCTTCAGAGGGGCAAACTGACTTAACTGAACCTGAACTCACCCAAAATGCACTTAATCATTCACAACCAATGGAGAACCAGACTTGTCACAGAGCATGGAATGAAAAGTAGGCAAACAGCACGGATAGTGTAATGGTTAGCATTACTGCCTCACAGCACTGATGTCATGGGTATGATTCCCTGTGTGGAGTTTGTGTATTATCCACGTGCTTGCGTGAGTTTCCGCCGGGTTCTCCGGTTTCCTCCCACAATCTAAAAATATACTGGTAGGTTCATTTGTTCCCCCCCACAAAAATAAAAAAAATAACTCTAGCGTGAATGTGTCTGCGTGTACATGCATACAGTATATAGTAGGGAATATAGATTGTAATCTCCACTGGAGCAGGGACTGATGTGAATGGCCAAATATACTCTTTAAAGCAATACCAAAGTAGGACTCAATAGCCTACGTGCTTTAAGTATAGGTTATGAT